>NC_068280.1:15902388-16161004 GCF_025860055.1 Xyrauchen texanus
ATATAAAAAACACTGATCAGCCATAACATTAAAACCACCTGCCTAATATTGTGTAGGTCGCCCTCATGCTGCCAAAACAGTGCCAACCCACATGAGATGCTATTCTTCTCACCACAATTGAACAGTTTACAATTGTACAGAGCAGATCTGAGTTACCGTAGACTTTGTCGGTTCAGACGGGTCTGGTCATTCTCTGCTGGCTTCTCCCATCAACAAGGCATTTCCGTCCACAGAACTGCTGCTTACTGAATGTTTTTTGTTTTTGGCACCATTTGACATAAATTCTAGGGACTGTTGTGTGTGAAAATCCTAGGAGATCAGCAGTTACAGAAATACTCAAACCAACCCATCTGGCACCAACAATCATACCACACTTCAAATCACTGAGATCACATTTTTTCCCATTGTGATGGTTGAATTGAACATTAACTGAAGCTCTTGACCTGGATCTGCATGATTTTATTCACTGCACTGCTTCCACACGATTGGCTGATTAGGTAACATGGATGATCTCAGTGATTTGGAGAGAGGCATGATTGTTGGTGCCAGATGGGCTGGTTTGAGTATTTCTGTACCTGCTGACCTCCTGGGATTTTCACACACAACAGTCTCTAGAATTTAATAAGAATGGTGCCTAATACAAAAAACATCCAGTGAGTGTCAGTTCTGCAGATGGAAATGCCTTGTTGATGAGAGAGGTCAACAGAGAATGGCCAGACTGATTAAAACAGACAAAGTCTACGGTAACTCAGATAACCGCTCTGTAAAATTGTGGTTAGAAGAATAGCATCTCAGTGCTGTTTTGGCAGCACAAGGGGGACCTACACAATATTAGGCAGGTGGTTTTAATTTTGTGGATGAACGGAATAATAACTTAATATTAAATGCTTTTGACATGAACTTGCCATCAATTAACTGCAACAGATGTCAGTAATTTTTTCAGATTGAGTCAGAACACTCTCCATACCAGTTCTCTTCAATCCTGATTACTGAGGCTTTGTTAGCATCTCAACATGCCTCAGCAGAGTGCATTTCTAATTATCTACTCAGAAACATTACGTCAGTTATGGCTAAAGTCTCCTCTGATGGATCTGGCAGCTGGATTTGAACATTTAATTGCTGGTGTGACCCATTTTATGTGTGCTGTGCAGCTCATTGGCTGCGAATAACTAAACCATTATCTCTGAAAAGATTTGATCCAAAGAAACTTATAGTAAACTTATTACAGTAACAATCCCCAGGAGGAAACTGGGGTTATTTGCCTTGATCAGGGTATATTTACTTGTAGGCAAATAGCAGAAGCATTTATCCAAAGCAACTTACAGAGCCTTTAAGGCATGTGGTTTACCAGTTCCCTGTGTGTTCCCAAGGACGATGGTGTTGCTACTACCATGCTTTACCCATTGAGCTACAGGAATATGGGTGATACCTTATAATATACCTTATAAAATAATAAGGTTTAAACCTACATTTATTTGGTTACCCACCCAGATAATTACAGTAAGCCACTAGGTCACAGCACTAAACATCTAATTTCACAACTAAATTTAAATCCTTAATCCTATAATTTTGTCCTAAATAATTTTTTGCTCATAGTTGCCCTTATAATGAGAAGTTATTAGAGCTTGTCTATCGCTTCATCCCTACTATGAGACATAATGGTCCACCACAGTCTGTGTCACTTCCAAATAAGGCTCTTCAATATGCACCATGCCAGGTGGATTTTTATAATGACTCACCACAAAGTCGTAATTGAGCAATTTGTCTTTTCCTCAGCCAATACAGTGCAATAATCTCTGAATATAGAACTGATTCAGTAAATGCCACGTGTCTTTTTGGCTGCAGAATAAATGCATTTGCATTATAATGTGATGAGCACCTACAGAGTGGGTGTTGAAATATGCCACACTGCTCCTAGGTCTCGGTGCCTGTAGCAGTTTATTGCCAGAGTAGGAAAGTCAGCCTGTTGAATAGGAAAATCTCTTTATCCACTCATTTACTTGATGTCTGAGATGAACCAGTCAAGACAAAATAAGGAGGTTTAATCCTTATAGAATTGATTCTGCAGACTCTTTTATCCAGGAAACGCAGTGTTTTGGTGAAGGGGAAGCTGTAGGCAAAGCTGGTGATGAAACTATAAATGCACCAATAGTGAAATGACACCAGATCTAAAAGTCAGAGATGTTATTTGTTAAATTAGGATATTAAAAATGTTCATAGTGAGACTGAATTTTTCTGCATTGATTAAAGGCACAAGCTCCTGTCCAAAGTTTAGAATACCTGGCTCATTATGGACCTTGTACTGAAAACCTAACCTAAACTGAAAAAAAAATTATAGCCTAAAATTCAGATTCATGTGGTAACATCTAAATGAACTGGTTTTATTCAAGTTAATATTATTTAACATCAATAAATCAACCTGAATAAATTAGGTGACACCAACAAAACAAATTTTAAGGGTTAGATCAGATATAATTAGATTCTTAAGGTAACAATTGATTTTAATAATTTTTTTTATCTTACGTTTAGCACTTAAGGTTAACAAAAGTTTAGCATATTTTACAGTATACCTGCTCAGGATGACCAGTCTGTTGTAATTGATGGTGCTTCTTTAACATACACTGGGGGTAGCATATCCTGACAGACAGATATTACTATAGGCAGAAAATACTACAAACATACAAACATCTAACCATAACCCAAGAATGTGCTGCACTGATAAAATGTAAATTCTGCAATAACAATAATTTACTTCTGTTTCCCACCTTTTGCTGTGGTAATGTAATGAAGGTGGGTCAATGCTATGGGGATGTCTTCATGATGTTTTTAAACCAGAAAACATATTGTGCACATACTGTACTTAGGTGGCTCAGGTTTACAGAGCACCTTTTCTTAAGTTTTCATTTGTGAGAAGTAGTCATTTCATGAGTCAAATTCTCAAATAACTTTGTCTGGGGTGACCATCCTGACACTTGAGGCTTCTTTCAGGCAAGCCTCGATTGTCTACGAAAGACCCCTTTCTTTCTAACAGCCCTTTACATGACTGAAGGCTTCATTCATCAAGGGCAGGGAAAATTATCTGGGGGCTAAATGCAGTGGCCTTTGTAATTGACAGAGTACACATTGGGCTATTATCGGTGCTTTTTCCATCCATCTGCCCAACAACAGCAAACAAGCAATGGGTGCTCAACTGCCAATAAAAAAGCATAGTGCTAAGAATCAAGGGCTTAAACAGCATTGTGCTCCAAGAAACAATAAAGAAAATGATTTTTTTTTAAATGCATCATAAGTGAGAGTTGATGCACTTTTAATTTGGTAGCTTGTTGAAAAAGGATGCACCAAAAGGCCTACTTTTGGAATCATAGGAAAAAATCAGAGAGACACAAATAAATAATATATTATTAATGTGCTGGAAAATGTCAACAGTTTTTTTGAAGTGGTCAGACTCTGAGGTGTTCCATCCCCCTCCGTTCCTATAGAGGGCCTCAGTGACTCTTTTCTATGTATTTACTTTGCCTTATTCTGTTAGTCTGATTGCTAATACTGCTAACATGTTCATTGTTTGCTGTGTTGTAAACAAACTGTGGTGCTTTGAATATTTTATTGCTTATTTTATTTATTGTCTTTAGTACTTTCTTTCTTAACAAGGATTGAAGGATTTGCTCTATGGACTTCGTTTGATGGTTTTCTGCACTTTTTTTGTTTTGTTTCATTAACCCTTGTGTTCTGTTGAGATTGGTTTCACTTCCTCGTTGTTAGGGGTCACAGTGACCCCAGTGATTCAAATGTGAATATCATAATTTTAATTCTGAGTATTAAACAAAACAACAAAAATATAAATCATTTATTCATGTGTCCTTAACTAAGATGAATCTGCCAGATTCCAGCCTTGCTGAAGCACCCCCAGATCATCACCGATTCTCCACAAAATTTCACAGTGGTTTCGAGACACTTTGGCTTGAAGGCCTCTCCAGGTCTCCATCTAGCCAATAGACAACCAGGTGTAGGATCTGTTATGATCTGAGGGTGATTCAGCAAGACTGGAATAAGGCAGATTAATCTTTGTGAAGGACGCATGAATTAAGCCATGTTATCCTGGAAGAAACTTGCTTACTTCTGGTCTGACAATCTTCCCAACTCTGAGGATTGGTTTATTCCAGCAGGAAATACTTCATGCCACACAGCCAGGTCAATCAAGGTGTGGATGGAGGACCACCGTAACCTGTCATGGCCAGCCCAATCTTCAGACCTGAACCCCATTGAAAACCTCTGGAATGTGATCAAGAGAAAGATGGATGGCCACAAGCCATCAAACAAAGCCAAGGTTTTTGAATTTTTATGCCAGAAGTGGCATAAAGTCACCCAACACAATGTGAAAGACTGGTAGAGAGCATGCCAAGGCACATGAAAGCTGTGATTGAAAATCAGGGTGATTTCACCCTGATGCAGAAAACACTGCATCTTTTTTTTACCAGTTTTCATTTTCTGCAAATAAATGCTCTAAATTAAAAAATGTTATGTGGAATTTGGCAAATATGTTGTCAGTACTTTATAGAATAAAACTAAAATATTCATTTTACTCAAACACATAACCTATAAATAGTAAATCTAGAGAGACTGATCATTTTGCAGTGGTCTCTTGATTTTTTCTAAAGCTGTATATATATATATATTTCCCCTTACAATAGATGCGGCATGAAGTGAGGCCTCACCAAGGCAAACCCCTTCTGCTCCAAGAATGTTTTCCTCCGGTTCCTTTTGGTAACACACCACACATTGTTGTGCATTGTATGCACTAATTTCAAGGATGCTGAAAAAAATTACCTGGTGCCAATTGCCACTCTTTCGTTGACTGTATGTGGCAACAACTTTGTCCATGTGCATGTCTGTGTGGTTGGTGTGGGAAGGTTGCACAGACACATCTTTCACAATTGTGTGGACATTTTTGTATTGAGAAATTGCACCTTCAGTACCAAACAGAGAGTCAATGCATGTGAAAATCCACTGCCCTCAATCATTTTTATAACTAGGCTCAATATGACCCCAAACATCACTTATGTGTAATCGTGTAATTGCAGACATCTGAAAGATCACAATTAAGTCAAAATCACATTTCTGAAAAGATACAATTCTGTAAAAAATGTCATTAGGAAAAGTCATGAAATATCAGTATAAACAAATTGTGATGCATAAGTTTTTTCACTATTTAAAGAGGGTTAAAACTTTCATATCCTACATCTTGAGACACATCATTGCCTGCAAGGGTCATTGTTTTTCCTATTAGGCTCAAGTCTGGTTGCCTTTCAAAGCAAACATAAGTTACTTAAATGAAGAAAACAAATGAAGAGCAAAAAAAGCAGACCCCAGCTGCCTTATGCCAAACATTGGAAGCATAGAGTATTAGAGCTTATCGTCACATTCCAGAGCAATGGAACAAAGCTGGGAACAGGGTCAATGTGGCAAAATAAATAGGAATGAGCACACACACGCACACTGCACAAATGCACCCATCCTCAGCAGTGCCATACGCTGCCCACAGCAGTCTGTGCCAGACACTGTCACTCACTGTGGCACAACAATGACTTCATGAGTAAATTCAAATCAGGCAGTAAAGGCTCAGTGTATTAGGCCTGTATACCTACAGTATGAACCATAGGGCTTTCCTGCCAGATTGGACTGAGTGCATCCCAGCACCAAGAGAATCAGTGCATGTGTTACAGCATGTGCCATCCATGTATGACTCACGGCTGCTCATTTTACGAGTTGCATTGCACTTAGTTTTGTCATTGCTTACTGATATGGTCCGCTTGCAATAAATCTATTATTACCGCTCAGAATACATATTTATTCAAGATACACTTAATTTGAACCACAATCAAACCTGGAATGGATTATCATTTGTTAAAAACAGTTCATTAATCAAGTCAAACACAATCTAGAATCTCTGTTGTGATTGGACCAATCAATGTGAGTCAACTTTGAACATCTTTCATAAAAAACACACCAATCAAATAAAAGCTATTTGTTTTATGGGGTTCTTTAGTCCCAACAACAAGGGGACTTTTTACCCTAAATACTACTTTCATTTACAGGACAGTTATTGAAAAAACTACAGATTTAATCACTTTGAACATAACTGAAAATGGCATATTAGTATTTTGTCTGAAAACAAATGCGAAAATTTCAGGGATTCTCATTCACTGCATAATTGGACAGTTATTGAAAAAACTGTTGATTTAATCTCTTTGAACAGAACTGACAATGACAAATAAGTATTTTGTTTCAAAACAAATGCAATAATTTCAGGGATTCTCATTCACTTCATACCATTGTGACATTTTAAAAGTTGTTACATGTTACCTTAAATTACCTCAAAATCAACCTTTAGGCATTGCACACAATTCCTTCATGGGTCAAGAGCATTTTTCAATGCATAGTCACAAACAGGTGTTTTTTTTTTTAGAAAACAAAATCAAAAGTGGCTTTTGCTGCCATGGACCTTTTGCACCATTGTACCCTACCATTCTTAACCCTTTTAATTGATTTAATTGCATTTATATTTTACACTTAATTATTTATATTGCTACTGATACAAGAACATATATTTATATTATAATAGTGTGCTATAGCCTACTAATGCTGTTATAAATATTATACTATATATTACTACTATCAGACAACAGCCATGTCATTCAGTTGTTCTTTTCAATGAAATCAATCATCTAACCCATAGTGAATATGATGAACGTGCTGACACCAATAAGAGGAACGCTGGCATTTTCAAACGCTGTTGTCTCTAATTGTAAGTAAGCGTTGCATAATAATTACAGTGAGTGTGGAGAAGCGCACTGTCAGTCTGGCGCGCGCTGTGTGGGGCGGTCTCTGCTGAGACATGTCTGAATATGTCAAGAATCACTTCAGCTGCCGCACGCTCTTGCAAACAGCACTCATCCCCTGCAGTGGTGCTGCGAGGAAAGAGTTTAATATATGATGTTTAGCTTCGGAAGATTATGAGGGATTCCAAAACTGCTTTCTTTGCGATTGCCGTGTGCAACGAACCTACAGTGTATTGGAGTGGAGGTAGAACAGCCGGAGCGCTGTCCAGGGTGCTGAAGTCAACAAGACAGAGGTGCTGAAGAGAGCACAGGCATTCACACAGGAGTGTATGTCTATGCCACTGAAGTCTTGAGATGACTCGGAAAAGGCTGCGTTCTGTGGCTGCCTGGGGATTCATTGCGTGGGAAATAGGAATTTTGCTGAGGTAAGAAAACATTGAAAAATTAAAATAAAATGTTTTCGGAGAATTTTTAGGATGAATGTCTTTCATGCTGAATTCAGAGTTATTTTTATAGTTCATCTTGGCTTTTAGCATCTGTTGAATACTCTCTGGTTACTTGATCGTTCCGTCACGATATGTGAAGGTTGAATGTATCAAAATGCAAACATGGAAATACTCATTTTACGTTTGGAGAGGCTTTCTCATATTAAACCATTAAGTCTTTTTACCCGTTTGACCCAGTTCCAGTGCCATATTAGCACTATTCTCGTAAAGCTTATTTAGCCTGATTTATGAGGAAAATAAAATAAGCTGTTATTAATACCCATCTTCCCCACCGGGTTCATAATGGCTGTCGAAGAAAAAGGTAAAGTTTGTAAGGGTATTTTTTTTTAGTCTAACATGTGATATATTGTAAAAATTTGCATTGATAAAGCAATTTAGCGCTAAGGGAAATGTCACATCAAGAAAAGCACGCTCCCATGGAACAGAATAGAGATTTATTTACATAATTCTGAATGATTCTATATCGGATTATTTAGGGTGTTTCGGTGATCGCACATTAGTAATGAGGAATAGTAACCCTTAAACGCACCCGGGACCTCATTTCACCCTCTGTACAGCATCCTTTTTTAAATGTATTATTATTATTATTATTATTATTATTATTATTATTATTGAGTTGTGTCCACATCTCTTTAGTATTCCTCAATCTCTTATAAATAGTGTAACACAAAAGTAAATAAATAAATAATTAAATACCTATACATGTAGAATGGTTAAAGTACCAACAAATAGTTATGGCCATTAGAGACTAGGTATGTAAGAGTGGCAATGTCAGTGTTTTTTGTTTGTTTTGTTTTTTGTACTTCCATAAATTATATTTGTATGATTATTTCAGATCTATATAAGTTTACTATCATGGGATTATACTATCTATTTCATTGTTTATTACAAGAGGAATGAGTCTATATTCATACACATAAACACAATATCATGTTGATTTTCTGTACAACTATGAATTAAGAACAATGGTGAATTATAAGTATGCCATGCATGTACACTTACATATTATACATGCTATTTCTTACTCAAGGTGGCGCTGTTGTTCCAGTGATTGACTTTATTTAAACTTGACATTGCTATTTGATGAAGAAACAACATGGTAGTAAACGATAGCATGTGTTACACATGAACAGGATGATATGACTCCTGTCATTTGGGTGGGCTAATTATGTAAGTTGTGCATCTATTAAAATCAATAATTGCCTGTGAAAGTACTTATATGTAACTTAGCTTATGTGTATCTTATGTGTTTCTTATGTGTAATATGTAGGTCATATGTGTAATATGTAGGTCAATATGTTTTTGAAAGCCAGTTGTGTCTCTGGAAATTTCAGTGATAAAGCAATAGATCCTAGATTTGTCCCGATTTGTTGCACTTTCTCTTTGATCTTTGAAAAATAAAATAAAATAAAATGTATTTTATTGTATTATTTTCTAATTGTCTTGAAAATATTTGACAAAACTGACACTATTTTGGCATTTTGTAGATCCATTTGTGATAGATATAATTGCCGGGTCTCTAAAGACCTGAATATGCAAGAGTGTTTTTTGGAAATTCCCTTTTATTTAACCAGTAAATGGAACAGCAAATTATGTGATGTAAGTAAAAGGAAAAGGATATTCACCGTTTCCTCTTTGTTCAGACAGAAATTGTTTATAATGAGTAAATGGAACTTTCAATTTAATTGTAAATAGTAAAATACCATTTAACCAGAAGTGTGTTGAAGAATTGTATTTCTGTATACTGATACTAAGTCCCAGTGGAATTTTACGCTCCTATGAGGTTCCTTGAGGTTATCTGATAGTATTCATTCAAGCACAGTCAGTCACTTAATGATTAGTCTATTTTCACTCTGCAATCCTCATTTCCTCCAGCCTTTCTTCTTGATATTGCAAGCATCTCTCCACAATATAAAATTGGCACAGAGAGGAGGATAGGTTCTCTTGAGCTATGCTGAACCCTCACAATTCTTTTGGCTGATGATGCTATGAATTTTTAATGTTTGATTTGTCGACGATACTTGGGCTCATACAAGCGTAATGCCCTGCATTATTAATATGTTGGCACTTGCAGTGTCCATGTCACTTTTGTATTGGTTGGCATTCTGACTACCCTGAGGGAGAATTTTACCTTAAGCAATTTCAGAGGAAGTTGTTTGCAAAGAATAGCTGGATACATCTCATTCCACAATGGAATACCTTCAACAATCCATAATTAATTACAGTGTGCAGGAAGCATTAGTTATCACTACCAAGTCCCAATTTAGAATGACTACAAAACAAAGTACTTACGTGTAATGTACATTGATAGATATGTTAGTGAGCTGAAACTGGCCTTGGAACTGTAGCAAGAGCAACCAAACAAAAAGATTGGCCCCCAAAATTTAATTTTATAGACTACTGTTTGTCTGTGAGTTAAAATTGGGGCATAGCCCAGATGAAGTATCTAAGGAAAAAGCTCTGTTATAGAATATATAAGAAATAATCAGGTTCCTATAACTGATTCCATTGAAGATTTTATCCATTAAAACTTTATCCATTTCATATTAAGCAACCCGATATTTCAATAGTATAATACCAATGTATTCTCCTGCATAAAATACATAATGTTGTATTATAAATAAGTTTTATTTCAAATTCACAGAAAGAAATACAACAAAACAAAGTCCTCACCACAGATAACCACACATACATCAACAGACACAACAGAACAAACAGCCCTTAGCACAAACACACTTAGACAGGGACACATTTAGAATGTGTAAAGACAGATATAACAGCTGTCATTCTATTCTCAGAGAGGATGATGGAACATGGCACAGTAAGTTATTGTGTTCCTAGCCCAAGACCACTCAACACAGGCCTACCATGCCCCTACTTGCTAGCTAGTCAATATGTGCCTCTGTGCTGACATGAATTTGGATGTGCTGTTTTCTTTAAAGGGATTGCTGACCCCAAAATAAAAATCATCATAATCCACTCACCCTCATGTTGTTTCAAATCCATATGACTTTCTTCTGTGGAAAACGAAAGAGATGTTAGGCAGCATGTTTGTCTCAGTCACCATTCACTTTTTTTTTCTTTTTTTTTTTTACATATACAGTATACTGTATATAAAATGAAAGTGATTGGTGACTGAGGCTAACATTTCACCTAACATATCCTTTTGTGTCCTAAATAAGAAATTCAAAGTTTGGAACAACATGAGAAAAAATTATGTCAGAATTGCAATATCCCTTTAAAAACATAAATAAACAGGATCCTGGAACAGTCAGATAGTAAATGTCATACCCAGTGTTAGGTGTAAATTGATTGCAAAGTAGTTAGTTACTATAATGTTATTAATTTTTAGATTTCGGGCCCTATTTTAAGAGCACTATCACTACTGTATGCCATATGAAGTTTTGGTATTTTTGTGCAAGCATGTACTAGTGGGTTTGGCGAAATTGCGTTTGCAAAGCGCTAATGGGCTGAGCCAACTGCAATTTAGTTCTGAGGTTCTTCTCCGGGTACCATCATATTATGTGCACTGATCAGCCACAACATTAAAACCACTTACAGGTGAAGTTCATAACATTTATTATCTGATACAGAGCTGTTTTGGTAGCATGAGGGGGACCTACACTATATTAGGCAGGTGGTTTTAATGTTGTGGCCGATCGGTGTAGTCCATTCCCTGTCAAGCACCATCGATATAAACAAAGATAGCACATTCATTTGAACAAGTAGTGTAAATGGACTGTATGCAATGAATAATAATAAAACATTTTTTTGAATGTCAGGGATATTTCTATGACAGTGATACGCTTCTTTTATAAGCATAGAAAATTTGGTACTTGTGAGGATTTGGATTTATGCTCCAATACAATATAGAGAATGTAAGTATATTATTATATTCATACATCTACCAACATAAATAATATATAGTTTTAAAGGAATTGTTCACCCAAAAATGAAAATTCTCTCATCGTTTACTCACCACAATACCATCCCGGATGTGTATGACTTTCTTTCTTCTGCAGAACACAAATTCAGATTTTTAGAAAAATATCTTAGCTCTGTAGTTCCATACACTGTAATTGAATGGTGACCAGAAATTTTAATCTCCAAACATCACATAAAGTCTGCATAAAAGTAATCCATAAGACTCTTCATAAGTGATATGATTTATGTGGGTGAAAAACAGTCCTTTTTTACCATAAATCTCTACTTTTACTTTCACATTCTTTAGTTTTTGGCATATCACCACCTACTGGTCAAGGCTGGTCAAAGGTAGAGATAAAAAAAAGAAATAGACTTAAATATTGATCTGTTTCTCACCCACACCTATAATATCACTTCAGAAGACATGGATTTTTATCACTGGAGTCTTATAAATTACTTTAATTCTGCCTTTATTTGATTTTGGACAATTTTAAGTTCCGGTCATCATTCACAGAGCTGAGATTTTCTTCTGAAAATCTTTGTATGTGTTCAGCAGAAGAAAGTATGTCGTACATATCTGGGATGGCATGAGGGTGAGTGAATGACGTGGGAGTTCATTTTTGGGTATCTCTTTAAATATCCCTTTAACAGTGACTGTGTCAGAATAGACGTCACTTCTACTAGTCAATTTTGAAACATGAAATGCATTTATTGAAATATGAAAAAAATGTAACCAAAAATATTTCGAAATTCAAATTACACTTCAAAATAAATGAAACTATAATCAAAATAACAAAGTGGTCCAAAAAATAAATAAAACCAAATCCAATCATTATACTCTCTCCAACTTCACCTGTCATCTTTAATAACTGATAAATAAAAAATAACTTTAAAAATGAACTTAAAATGCATTGGTAATGTGATTCATTTTTGATTATGTACTAGGTAAAGTTAGTAATCTGAAAACCACTTCAGAGAAAGTCATTAATAATTTGTAATGAATTACACTTTCTTTTTAAAAAAGTAACTTGCCCAACACTGAAAATAATATGTTATAGGCAAAACGGTAGGTAGTGGAGAACGAGGAATGAGGATCTAAACGCAGCTTTTAATAAAACACAGGGTCACAGACCATGACAACACATGTGAAGACTTACAAACTATTGTCTTGATAATAAAAAAATAATACTCTATTCCCAAAATGTATGCACAAATACATAAAGTAAAGGCAGATGTTGGTTTACATTTGTGCTGCTCTCTCTTTCATTGTCTATCTGCAGCACCGCTCATTGGAGTGGAATGTTCCAATAAATGAGAGCAGCTCATCCCTGAGTGGGTTGAGCATCTCATACATATAGTTGCAGTTTGCTGCCAGTTTACCATTTACCGTGTGCATTAATACCAATGGGCCAATCTTATCCTCCGGATCTCATTCTTTAAGAAACCACTCGGCTTCCAACAGCACTAATGCACTCTTTGACTCTCCCTTTAAGGGGTATTTTAGTCTTTTCCTTTGTGTGTTTAACTCTTCTGCCTTCTGTGCCAGCTCGCATATTGTAAAAGGCAGATTAGGTAGCTCCCATGAATTTTTTGATAAGATTTTGTCACAAAGCAATGATTTCACTTTGAGTTATTCTGCCATCCCTGTTTCTCTTGAATACTTTCTTCAGAGTTTTTGAAAGCCGTAGAAATAGAGCGACATTGAACTCTAAGCCGCTTAAAAATGTTAAGATTTTGTAAGACTTTTCTGTATCAGGAGGAAAATATCATGGGACAAGAGCTCTAAGAACTGACACGTCTATATATATATAAAACACAAAACAAAACGTGAAAAACTTTGGCTTAAAAACTATTTAAAACTCAATTAAATAAATTTGAAACTAACACAGTTTAATTTAATATGCCAGAATGAACACTATTAGAACACATTTACTTTTATTCAATTAGCAGATGCTTTTATCCAAAGCAACTTAAAAATGTAGGAATGTATTTGTATATAATTGAATTGATGAATTAATTCAACAAAACTATTCATTCTAGGGGTACAGTAATATAAGAGGTGTAGCAAAAGAAAACATTCCAGAATTGCTGAGAAAACTACAAAAGATATTACAGAGATGTAAGTGAGACACTGTGAGACAAAAGAAAGATATCTTTTGTAATAATTTATTACAAAATAATTTATAAAGTAAAAAAAAAGTACAGTGGCAAGAAAAAAAGCATGTAACCCCTTTGGAATTAGCTGGTTTTCTGTATTCATTTATAATAAAATGTGATATTCGTCTTCATCTAAGTCAAAAGTATAGACAAGCAATGTGCTTAAGCTAACAACACACATACAATTATAATATTTCATGTATTTATTGAACACATCACGCTAAACATTCACAGTGCTGTTGAAAATGTTAGTGAACCCTTAGATTTAATAACTGGTCAATCCTCCTTTTGGCAGCAATAACCTCAACAAAGCATTTCCAATAGCTGTGGATTAGACCAGCACAACATTCAGAAGGAATTTTGGACCATATTTCCTTACAGAACTGCTTCAGCTCAGCCATATTCTTAGGATGTCTGGTGTGAACAGCTCTATTGGGGTCATTCCCAAGCATCTTTTTGGGTTAAGGTATGGGATCTGACTGGGCTGATGTGGATTATTTATTTTTTAAGCCATTCTTTAGTGGATTTACTTCAATGTTTAGGGTCATTGTCCTGCTGCATCACCCAACTTCTGAGCTTCAGCTGGTGCACAGCCACCCTGACATTATACTGTAGGATATCTTGATAAACTTGGGAATTAATTTTTCCCTCGATGATGGCAAGCGTTCCAGGCTCCAAAGCAGCCCGGGATGCTCCCTCCACCGTACTTCTCTGTTGGGATTATGTTTTCATGTTGGTATGTAGTGCCCTTTTTATGTCATACATAGTGCTGTGTGCTCTTCCCAAACAATTCAACCTTAGTTTCATCAGCTCACAAAACTTTTCCCCATTAGCATTGTGGAGTGTCAAGGTGGTCTATGGCAAACTTCAGGTATGCAGCAATGTTTTTTTTTTTGGAAAGCAGGGAGTTCCTTTGTTGTGTCCTTCCATGGACATCATGCTTGTTTAATGTTTTCCATATAGTAGACTCATGAACAGAGATGTAAACCGGTTCCAATGATTCCTTCAAGTCTTTGGCTGTCACTCTAGAGTTCTTTTTTACCTCACTGAGCATTTTGTGCCATTTGAGTCATCTTAGCTA
This sequence comes from Xyrauchen texanus, assembly GCF_025860055.1. NCBI lineage: Eukaryota > Metazoa > Chordata > Actinopteri > Cypriniformes > Catostomidae > Xyrauchen > Xyrauchen texanus. The sequence continues at coordinate 15,916,893 of NC_068280.1, forward strand.
AATGGCCACTTCTAGGTAGAGTATAGTATAGTACTAAATTGCATCCATTTATAGGCAATTTGTCTTACTGTGGACAGATGAATATCTAAGCTCTTCCAGATAACTTTTTAACCCTTTCCAGCTTTATGCAAAGCAAGCATTTCTGAGATCTCGTTATTGTGAGGCATGGTCCACGTCAGCAGATGTTTCTTGTGAATAGCAAACTCAAAGTGTTCACGTAATTTTTATATGTCAAGGTACCTCTAACCCACACCGCCAATCTTGTTTCATTAATTGGATGCCATATTTGCCAACTCCTGACTCTAAGTAGCTTTTGCTGGCATCATTAGTCTATGCTTTCACATACTTTTTCCAATCTACACTGTGATTATTTGAATTATGTATTCAATATGTACAAGAACAATACAATAATCTATTTGTTAAAACAGATTGTGTTTGCTCATTATTGTAACTTAGACGAAGATCAATCCAGATTTTAAGACAAATTTATACATAAATGTGTATAATTCCAAATAATTCACATAATTTCCTTGCAATTGTAAGTGCATTAACAGTTGTTATTCAAGTGCTCAAGGAGGAGCACTTTGTTTTCATTCTACCATCAAGGTTCACTGAATGTAAACGTTTTGGAGAATGATTTTGTGTCTATGGACATCCTCATCAAACAATTGAAGCCTCAGGTGCTGCCTATATGATAGGAGCCATTAAAAAAAGTCCTTTTCTACTTAAGATCAAATTTCTTTAGAATCCTGAAGTGACTTTTCACGCCAACATAAGTTTATCATACAAATATATAAAACTCTTAATTTTATTTTAATCACCATATCAAACATCAAACACCCTACATATCATCTCTCAGCTGTTATGTTGCTTTTTAACAGATTGTTCACTTGTCCACACAAGTTTTGTGGAGGTGATGCAGTGCTAAAAAGCTGCCTACATTAGTTGCATGGGAGCTTCTGGGGCTGTAACCTGAGTTAGGCAGGCTGGTCACGGTTTGTGCATAGTGGCGAAAATAAACTATAACTGTGACATTTAAGCCGCCACTGTGGCAGTTGATGCGTTAAGCACAAACCTCAGTCACACATCAGTGTCACTGCTGTCACATACTGTGGAGTGTGAGTTCCTGTTTTTCTTAGCTCATGCTTATAAAGGCAGTCAACTGCATCTACTACATCAATATGAAAACCTCTCAGTCAGGCTTGAAGGGGAGCTCTTCCCTGTCCACTTAAATTGTTTCCTGTTTCCTTTTGGCTTGGCAACACTCTCTATCCAGGCTGAAGTGCACATCTTGTAAGAAAGTATTAAATACTACAAGTACAAGCAATTCCTAAGTCAGGTCATTTGATAACAGCTATTCTTAGCTTGGGAACATGCTAGAGACCAGTCTGAAGACCACAGAAGAATTTCCGTGACAGGTTTTTAAACCTTGTGCATTCTCAGTGATGCAACTGCTCAACTGAGTGGCTGAAACCAAATTCACATACAGTGAAAAGTGAATTTTGACTGTCTCTACACCAGCCTGAGCTGTGACGTGCAAATAACGGGGGCAGAAGGGGTGCAAGCCCCTTTCATTTACTAATCTGAATGTACTTTTGGTTGTCCAGAAAACAAGTTTAGTTTAATAATTAAATTAAAATGGCTAAATAAAACAAAATTAAAATCTCACAATAATCTCACAATAGCAGTAATAATGTGTTATTATGAGGTTTCTTTGTAAATTGTGGGCGTATTAAAAATAAATTAAGTGTAGGTGCCTTTAACAGCGTGTGGTACAGCAGATTGGTGGCGGATTCCAATCGCAAGTGATTCACTATGCCGGGCTTCTTCCGAGGTACAGAGACCTTGAAGTGGGTTCTCTGAAGGGAACAAGGAATTACAGTATGAATGTACCCTTCGTCTTGTGGAAGGGCCCATTCATTTTCTTACTTTCGTTTTGAACGAGCTTTAGAGTGGTGTCCCCTCCTGCAGCAATGCCCTTTGAGGGAGCAATAATGTAGTTTTGAATTTGGCTCGGAGTATTGAAGTCGTGTCATGGAAGAATCGGCTGGTTTTTTTTTATTCTGTTTGTGTTTCATGAGGTTTATATGGTTATAGCCTATTGCTTGCATGCATTGTAAAGTCTTTAAAATGACACCCATTTTGTGTTATTGAGGTGAGCAGTTATTAATTATTTTTCAGCACGAAACGTCAGTTGTATGCCAAAAAATTTTGTTTTATTATTTAAGCGACTCAAGAGCAAACCTACAGAAATGTCCTCATTTATTTTCTGCCTGCAATAGCAACATGTATAATAAACAAAATGTAGCTTACATTTCCTGTTCACAATCTCTGAACAAATGTTTGAAGCTATAATAAGGTAATTTAAATACTTTAGAATCCAGAAATTACATAGCTTGCATTTCTTTTGTTTCTTTTGTTATAAACCATCCAGCTCAAGGCAGAGTAACATGAAGGGGAGGCCAGATGTGGACAAGATTTATCAAAGATAAATATTTATTAAAAAGCCAAAGAAACATAATCAAATATGTAATACAAACATAAATGAAAAGAAAAACAAACAACAATAAATCAGAAAATTCAACTGAAACAAATAAAGGTGATGGTAAGCAGTGTTGGGTAATATTACTTTTAAAAGTAACTTGTTAAAATATTGCATTACTCCTTAAAAAAAAAAAAAAAAAAATATATATATATATATATATATATATATATATATATATATATATATATATATATATATATATATATATATTAAACAGTTTATGGAAAGCAAAGTGTTATGTTACGTTTGCATTACTTTTTTCTCACAGCCACTTTTTTTCTGCTATGCTGCTAATTTTTCCATACAAATAAGCCATGCATTACATACAAGAGACATTACAGGTCATGCTAGCTCCTGTACAACAATCATGTCAAAACAACATACTAAACAAACAGATATTTAGAAAGTTTACAATCAGTAGGTCTTCATGTCATATTTATTATAATCAATATCATGAATAAATAAATATGAATAATGAAGAATAACCACTGTCTTACCTAAAGCATCAAAGTCCAACACTTGAACCTGTATCATCCGTCATCACGTGCTGTGCCCATCGACAATGCCAGAGACAACTTGAGATATTTTTCAAAAGTCAGGATAAAATTAAGTGGTGAATGCCAACATAACATGCTCAAGAAATGTGTCTGATAAAAATATATATTTTTTTTCACTTAAGTCATCTCAGTGCAAGCTTGTTTTGTTTTGATCCACGGTGCATACAGATGCCACTGGTTGATCGCATACAACTTCAAATGCGCATATTTATACATCTTGAATAGAATCCTTTTTAATGCAACCAAACTGTCATAAAAAAAAATTTGTTTATAAAGAAACTTGTTTATTATAAAATAAAAATGTAGAATCTTTTTAGAAATGAAGATGTTTTCTCTGCATACTCAATGTAGAACGTTGCTCGCAGCCACTGATCCAGAGTCAGTTTTTCTTATCCCATTTGCCTAGTTACAGGGAGTTGCAACATGGAGCAGTTCAGCTGCTTAAGTCATTTCACCCGGTATATCACACCATGGCCAGTGGAAGTCTAGTCTTTTAATCTCTCTGCCTAAACGTGTTTACTGATTTTTAATGCATTGTGTATTTACACATGAATCATTTCTCTTAACCGAATGTTGAATGTTAAATGCTTTAAAGCAGTTTGGATGCAAGCTGATCCTAGAGCAGTGGTTATGGCAGCTTTAAAACAAAGCAATTTTGTTGCACATAAAGTCAGTGATGATTCCATATTGTATGTAACTATAATCATGTCATGGCCACAGGAAGACTTCTCCCAGCTTATGCCTGTGCTATATTATACAAAAACAATGTGTGTTTACACAATTTAAACCAATTTTAAACCAACATGAGTCAATCATAAAAAAAAACAAAGATTCACTTACACCTTTCAATTAGGAGGATACATTTCTTAAATCTTTTGGTTTGGTTGTAATAACAGTTTTTAAAACATAAATCTCAAGGTGGGCTAAAAGAAGACTTATTATGCTCTGTCCATCACTGATAAGCATGGCCCATACTCTCTAGAACAACAAAACCTATAATGCACACACGTACTACCACATCATTAGTCTATGCATCTCTGCTAGGCTAGCCTCACACTCTCTAGAACTACAATGACCATCATGCACTACATCTCCTCGAAGTTTGCACTTTTATGGGGAAAGGAGAGGTTTACAAAATCAATGCATTACTTTATTTAAAAGTAACTCTGATATTATGGTCTAGAAAATATATGTTACTTTACTTGATACTTGAAAAACGTAAACTGATTACTTAACGTGCATTACTTGTAACATGTTACCCCTAACACTGCTAGTGAGGGAGGGCAAAAATCTTTGGGGAGAAGTGCCTTTTTGTAAGCGTGCTCAATCCAGGACTCATCAGGTAACTCATTGACTCTACCCTGGAAAAAAGACACCATCTGGTGGACAAAAATAGCTTCCACACCCAGGGTCGTAACAATTTCTGAAACATATAGTTAGCATTTTGGCTGTGTACTCACAGAACAACACTAACACACCAATGCAGGACTATAAATTCAAACCAACACAGGTTAGATAAAATGTCCACTCTATTTATTGTGTTGTAAAATCATCAACAGATTAATACTCGATTGCTGCAACATTTCTGACATCACATGGAACACCTGCAGTGTAAACATCTTGATTAATTATAATGGGTGTGGTTGTGTTGTTTTCAGTGATAGAAACTGTACACGTTTTTTTTTTTTTTAGAATACTTCCTTTAACTGAAGGAGCTATCTGATACAGCCAAAGACAGTTTTGTTTTTGTTTAAACAGACTAATCCCTTTCAGAAAAATACCATGATATTAACATTTTTAGAGATAGGCTACCAATTCAAAACCATGGTGATGAGGTCAGAATGGAAGCAGTAGAGATAAAATAATAAAGTGAGGGTGTAGCGATGAGAAAAATGAAAACATTGAAGACAATAAAAATATTAGAGCCATATATATATATATATATATATATATATATATATATATATATATATATATATATATAAAGAAAAAGACACTGTGTTGTTACATGGTATTGAATGAATTTATTCATATTTCATGATACTGTCATAGTACTCTAATATACTTAAAAAAAATACCATGGTTTTACTAACACATGTCAAAAACATGGTATTATCAAAGACCAGGTCTGAAAAAAGTGTAAAATATGGTGCTTTTGTTAGGAATATAACAGAATAGGCTATTATTTGTCCAAAAAGGAAATAATGGGCGAAATACATTTTTATAAAACAAGAAAAATTATTAAATACTCAAAAAAGGAAATAATTAGTTTATTATATATAAGAGCTACTCTTTAAAAAAAAAAAAAATTTTAAATAAAAAATAATCTTTTCGCACCTGTCCCAGCTTAGATCTGTGCTTGCCACTGAGCCTGAGCAGAGTAGAGCTCAAGCTAATATGGCCCTCTTGATATGCAGTGTGGCTCTCTTGATATGCAAGTACATTTATATACAGTATATATACTATATATGCACCATATAACTACCATTTAATACTGTAACAATTAAGTACTTTATATATAATTTGATTAATGTTTGATCAAAAAAGTGAGCAGTGAGTAATGAATAGGTTCTAATGGGTTGTTTATTATAGGACATGGTTCTGCATAATTAGACATACGTACAATCCCCAAACAAAGTAGTTAATAAACTAAATCTCTATGTGTGCTGGGCCAGCTTGATCAAATAGCTTAAACGACTAGTGACCTGACTCATAATGTGTATCTGGAACAGGAAAGGCCAGAGTTTATTTAACTGGTGACTTAGCCAATCTATGTGTGGATTTATTTAAACTAATGACCTTAGATAAGCTCCATGTGCCATTGCCAGATCTAGCTAAGGCTTACCTTGTTTAAAATGGGCTTCTATGTGTCATGACTGAAAGCAGACTTTACTGTGCAAGCTAATAGAAGAAAACCCCAGCAACCGCCTGAGCAATAGCATCTTCTGGGAAACACAGCAAGTACGCAAGCTGATTGAATGTCAAAGGACCTATCAGCTTACATCATACGAGCTGATTGGCTTAACACATCACATGTAAGTGAACTGACTGGCTATAGATAACAAGTTTAGAACCTATCAGCTTGCAATATGTAAAGCTTCATGGCTGAGTTCATGAGTATCTCTCTGTTATGTGTGTATGTGTGTGAGATGGTGCACATAAAGGATATTAAATAACAGAAGATATGAAGAGAAGATGAAAGTTACTTGACAAAGACCATCTTCTGTGTATGCATTGATACAAGTATTTATGCAGGGTATCCACGGTCTTGCTTTTGTGCTACAGACAATCAGTTCCTTGTTTGTGATGGAAACTAATATGAGTGTAAGACTATGGGAGCTTGCAAACACAATGAATTAATTCAGCAGGTGTATCAGAACTCCTCTTTCTCTTTGTGCTTCCATGCATCCCATGAACAGTAATCCCAGTAATTTCTTCTCTCCAGTCCATGGCTGGCATTTCATAAGTCTAAGGGAACACTTAGTGTTGTGAAATTGAGAGAGCAGTTAAGGGCATAGTTCTAGAGGTTGTCTAGGCAATTTTCCATCACTGGGCCGAATGGTTACTGTTCTGTACTGATCCGGGCTTGTTAACGTGGTTAGGGTTTCTTTATCCATTATGTTGCTGTGAAATCATGATTTGAATGGACTGAATGGGCAAGTGGGCAATCGTGAGTCGGCATCTACTAAAGCCTTTCTACCAGTGTTTTTGCCATGAGTATGGTTAGCTAACTGTACTGAGAAAACTGGGGCTCGGTTTGTAATCGTACTATGTTCAAGTAGAAATAGTACTAGAACTGTTTCTCTCTGTGCTCAGAATCATTTGGCCCAACGGTGGAAAACCACTTTTTCCTCTAAAGGTTCTGAGGGATTAGTCACAGATATATTACATAGATCTTGTCAGTAGTGTCTGTTGGAGACCAGGTTTACCAGACATAATTCAAACATCTGGCAAAGGAAATTTCAGTGCTCTGGAGAGTGAGAGATTTATGCAGTCAGCGTATTAGCCATTTGAGTAAAAAAGAAATGAGGGACTTTCATGAAATATGGAGAAAGAGACAGAGAAGCCCTAGGGACTCCCGTCATTTCAGTTAGTGTAGTAAAACCAAAGTACATAGAGGAATGGAAAGAGTATGCAGTTTCTCAAAAACAGAAAAGAGTTTAATACCCACAGCAGTGAACTTTTCCGGTACCTTGACATCTACCACATTCCCAGAGTTATTGGCATGTGCCACCTCCCATCAGAAATATTTGCATCAAATCAAATGTGTTTTCCTGGAACTACTGGCGCTACTGATAATTTGTTGCATGAGCAGGTTCAAAGACATGGGTTCTGGTCCCATGGAGGCAGTTGTTTAAATTTTGGTAAGCGCAGATTAATTTCAGCTGAAGAACTTCCAACCTAATGTGCCGAATTCTGTGTGATCAGTCTGATTGCGGGAAGGTTGGAAAAGAGTAAAGAAATGTTGAGGCACTGAGAAATGGGAGCTGATGTGATTTGGCTGGATTCAGGGTGACTCTTCACCAACCAAGATAAATAAAAAATGCTAGAAATTGAAAGAATGTTGAAAGTATTGTGGTACAAATTATGACACTACACCATTGCCCTGACATTGTCCCATACATATAGTGCTATAGTGCTTATCTCCACAAACACATGCACTATAGCACTATATGTATGACACTACCCCATTGCCCTGACATTGTCCCATACATATAGTGCTATAGTGCATGTGTTTGTGGAGATAAGCTAAATAAATTGTTTGGACAGAGATACAGTAAGCGGAAAAAACTGAATGTTTACAAACACAGAATATCCTTCATTGCCAGTTTATACTTGTCTCACTGGCAGGAGTAAAATGTTGCATATAACAGACAGTCATGTCTGTTTAAGGGAGTGAAGAAACAGAGCATTGATTTCTGTCACAAAACCAGACATAGAGTATGTTTGCATTCTGACTGAGAGCATACTCTAGAGGTTCTCTGCTGCTGAGCAGCTCCTAAAGAAGAAAAATGCTGTTGGGCAGCCTTTACACCTTTTAACACCAAAACCAGGATGTTCTGTATTTTAATAAGCCAAGACTCCACAGGGCAACTCACGGAATTTATTCCAGTCATCTAAATTTGGCAGACCAGGATTTAGAATGTGTAGCTGCTATACAAACTGATCTTTGCCCCTACTGCTCAGGCCAGAGAGCATGTTCTGCCTGGCTGGAATTACATTACATTCCATTTGCCTTGTGATGGACACAGACAATCAGAGAGTCACATCATGGCTATCTGATCCATGATTAAATTGATAATATTTACCCTTACATGCCTCTCTGCACTCACTCCAAGGGATCTGATTTGGAAGCACCTTCATGTCACATTCATTGTAGTCAGAGGTTAAAATTGGGGGAGGCTAATAATGCTTTGTGTGTCTGTGTTGTAGTAGTATGGCTCAGTCAGTGTATTACTTTTACTGAATTTATTGTAGTAGATTGAAAGACCAAGAATGCAAGGACATCAAGGATCCCAGCACAATATAGAGCAAAGGATTGTGTGTGTAGCCTCGCAGACCCAGAAAATGTATGTAGTAAAATGACAGTTGAACAAACTGAAGTACAATCAAACAGAAGTATTTTAATAGTAGAAATAAAGGCTTGGGATATTTATGTGGACTTCCATCTGCTCCAATTACTGCTGAAAACCCTCAGGCAAACATGTCCACAGAGTCTGTATCAATGTGCTCAGATTTACTGCTCCGCTCTTATTTACCCATTTATTTACTCCGCTATGTTTTTTTGTGCATTTGCATTTCCATATGCCTGAACTAAATTCCAGAGATTGTGTAATGTTGTATAAAATTAAGAAAACCTTCCTGATGTTTTTTTTATTTGTTTTACTGGATTGCATTTATTTATTTCAATGTATAATTTATCTGGCTTACATATAGAGGAATACACTGCAAACATCCTTTTCTAAATAAATATTTTTGTCTTATTTTCCAGAAAAAACATCCTTAAAACAACAATCAAAGCAAAATTACATAGGAACTGCAGGTGTTTGAGTTGAACTCAAGCAGAGGTTCAATAAATTATGGTGATTGCAGCAGTTTTCCTGCTAATTTAATGATATTCATCTGGCATTCAGAGATTTATACGTGATAAATATGCTTGCAAATCTGAAACACCATAAAACCACGTGATGCGCTCTGCTCTATCCTACTGTATCTCTGTAGTGTGCGTGTCGATTGGTCTTCCCTCGATATTGGTGCTTACCACAAAACAATTGCAACTGATTTTAATTCTTCTCACAATTGTCTAGTTTAAAATGCTATGGAGGAAATCAAACATTCCAAACTGTAAACAGCACTGACGAGGTAATTGCTAAAGACTAGCATTAATCTAACCACAGTAATAATGAGCCATCCATGGTCTTACTTATGCTTATGCAATATTAATACAAGGGCAAGTAAATAAAGGGCTTTCCCCTTAAAAAATTAAGTTTTCCACCTAGTCTCTAGGAGGTCTAGACAGTCTCATAACAGTTATCATAGAAATAAGGTGTTAATTAAATTTAGCTTGATTTTGTATTTCATATAGCATCTTAAAGATAAAAAAAAATAGGTCGAATTCAAAATGTTACAGAAAATTAGAAGGAAAATGACTCAGAGAACTAAAATACTTTAGATACCTAAGAGTATAATTTATATAACATAGTTTAACAATAAGCTTTTTATTGTTACACAGCAAAAATCTCATGCAAATACTTTAAGTCTAAAGATGCATTGTTTTCCATATTTACATTCAAGCTACACAAGAAAAGGTAGAAAGTCTGCTCCCAAACGTATTAAAATCACATGTTTTGGTGCTGCTCTTTTAAAAGAGATGTCTCATGGAGGAGTATGCTCCCGGAATCCCCTAAAAAATATGGTAACAATATTTTACTTGATAGTCTTGTAAGGTTAGAAGGCTAGAAATGCCCCTCCTATGTGGAAAACAAAATATAATGTACATAGTTTTTATTTCTATCTATTAATAGCTTATTGTTTGATACCCTTAGACCCTGATGTTTTCAAATCCAAGATATGCCCCTTATACTCAAAGAATCTTTCTAGATTTCTCAGAAAATAAGACATTAATTTTACTTATCATGTAAAAGTATTTAGTTTTTATGATGTTTAGATATTTTACCCTAAAATATCAATTGGCACAATAATGTTGACCTTGAACTTGAAAGTAGTTACAATAATAAATAGACAATAATGTTTGTTTATTTGTACATGCATGAAAATTCACTGCTCAAACACATACATGAACACCATTGTCATGATTTTAATCATGCAAAGGTGTGCATGTTTAACATAAGACCACAATTGGGAAGGCAAGGTTATTTGACCACTTCCAGTCTAGATTTGATTTAACAGAAAAGTCCACCGATCAGTTCACAGAATACTGAGTACTTGTATCTTCTCTCTGAGGCAAGTTCATTTTGGAATCTCCAAGGAAATTCACTAAGGAAATTAGTTACAAGTGGTAAGGATTGTTAGGTTAGGCTAATCACTTTATATGAACCACTTATGTTATGCCATTCCTCCTTTATAAGTTACTTTGGATGATACACTCTGCTAAACTAAGTAACATGTAAAAGCCTGAACTCTTGCTTCATAGTTTGACACATCTGATACAAGATGGACAAAGCCTATTCAGACAAGCAATCACAAGGACTGCATTCCAGCAGGGTTCCACCAGGAAATCAATACAATGTATAAATGGCAACACAATCCATTTTATGAGCAGCATAACCCTGTATCCAAATCATTGTGGTGATGCATACCACACAGGCAAATAGGAGCTTGGGGATTAATCTACTTTCGTCAAAATACTGTTTAACATTCAGTTGCACCAGCAGTGAGTATTCCAGCATGCTATGAGAATATAATTCTGTTTCTTTTCCAAGACCTCAAAATGAGACTTCAAAATGAAAATGTTTTTTGTTCTGTAGAAAACGTCTAGGTTACTTATGTAACCTCTGTTCCCCGATGGAGGGAACAAGACATTGTGTCGGAGAAGCGGCACTAGGGGTCTCTCTTGAGCGCCGATATATGCCTCTGATCTATGAAAAAAGGCCAATGAGAAGTTGGTAGACGGTATTTGCATACCCCGCCCCCGGACATACGGGTATTTAGGCGGGGCAAATACAGGAGTTCATTCAGGATTTTTCTGACGAGCCGGAAATGGTCTGGCCACAACAGTGGCTCGGCTCAGCGACGTGGCGGGGAAGACACAACGTCTCGTTCCCTCCATCGGGGAACGGAGGTTACATACGTAACCTAGACATTCCCCTTCTGTCGCTCTCTCCACGTTGTGTCGGAGAAGCGACACTAGGGGTCCCACTTCAATCATGCCATGCACTGAGCCGTGTACATGAACTGCTGATACAGAAGCGGGCAGGTATTCTTACGTGCAAACGCGACCAGCTGTATCAGGCTGCACGTACCCTTCCCTAATGCACCATTAAAGTCATCAGAATCCTTCTGGTTACCCTAGTGAGGGGAACAAGGTGATGCTTGCCAACCTGGGAATGGGCCAAGCCTGGCTGGGCCTCTTTTCTCTCTATGTTTCTCGCATAGAGCAATTACGGCCGGGGCCCTTACATGCATTAAGGGAAGGGGGGGTCTTACCCCGTTTCCTATTCTTTCAGGGGGAGAAGAGCCTGCGGAGACCACACCTACCCTGCAGGGGAGGTAAAGGTGGTGAATACATCACATGACCGTTTAAGACCTATGTGGGAAAGTTGGCGCTTTCTAAAGTTGGGCCAAAAGTAAAAAAAAAACAAAGTTGCTACAGCAGGGCGACCGAGGCAACTGGAACTGCCTAAGGGAGACACGGGGGTCCACTCGTGAGGGGACAGTACCATGGAAATTACACACAGGGGGAGTCTGAACAGGAGGCCTTAACCTGTGGAGCACCTTTTCCAGTACAGGGTAGATTGAGTACCTATAGTGGCTTGGGTCGGCGAGTTCCTCCGCTGAACGGGACGATACTGACTCAACTCAGAGATTGTAGAATCTTGCGAAAGTGTTAGGTGTTGCCCACCCTGCTGCTCTACATATGTCTGCTAGGGAGGTGCCCCTGGCCAGTGCCTATGAGGACACAACACTTCTGGATGAGTGCGCTCGTCGGGAACATGCTTGGCCGGGAGGGAGTTAGCCTCCGGGCGCCTTTTAGGAACCTGATAATTAAGTCGTGCTTACCCAGAGACTTGCCGTCTATTGTGTCGTGGTGAGTCACGATGGCGGCGACATACACCTTGAGGGTGGAGGGGGACAGCCTCCCCTCCAGCCTCTCCTGTAGGAACACAAGCACTGACCTAACTGCACACCTCTGTGGGTCTTCAGCCCAATTCAAACCAATTTGAGAACAGGCGCCACATTAGGGCATAAAGATGCCTGGTAGAAGGGGCTCTGGCTTGGTGAGGACTTTGTACTGATACGACTGGCCATCAAACGCGAACCGTAGAAAGGGTCGGTGTTGTGGCAGAATCGAGATGCGAAAGTATGCGTCCTTCAGATCTACCGCTGCAAACCAATCTAGATGCCGGACACCAGACAGAATCAGTTTCTGGGTGAGCATTTTGAACGGGAGACAGAGCCCGGTTGAAATCTCGCAGGTCCGAGATCGGTCGTAAGCCGCCACCTTTCTTGGGTACAATGAAGTAAGGGCTTTGTAGAAACCCTTCTTCATTTCGGTTGGAGGGACAAGCTCTATCACATCTTTGAGTAAAAGAGAGGCGATTTCCTTGCGCAGAGATTTGGCATCTTGGCCGTATACTGCGAAGGGTGGCGGAGGCCTGTCAAACTGAATTGCGTAACCGAGTCGAATGGTCCGGTGCAGCCAGCGTGACGGGTTGGGCAGTGAAAGCCACGCCTCTAAACTCTGTGCTAGGGGCACCAAGGGGACGAGTATTTTGGATGTACCCGGCAGGGCTTCGCAGCGGGGCGGAACAGGTAATATGTCATCGGGAGGCAGTGGTGCGTCCCGAGGCTTTGGTGCTGAGAACAAACTCGAAGCACTTACCTTGCTCCACGCACCCGGTAGGGGGCGGGTTTGTGAATGAGGAGGAGGTCCGATGTTGGCGTCCTCTGGACTCGTCAGAACCGGTCGGCCGGGGAACATTCGTGGGGCTGAGGGCGGAGGTACTGCATTCAGGGAGCCGGGACTGTTGAGATCTGGTGGCAGAGTGCCGGTGACCCAGACACAAAAGGAAATAGCTCTATTATTCCGTGAGACGAGGGGCGTCCAACTTCTGCGGGGAGTTCGACGCTGGGGCTGAGAGCTGGGCCCACTCTCTTTTGTTAGTTCAGGTGGAGCACCGCTTTCTTTCTTTCTTGAAAGCCACAGGAGGACGCCCTCGGTGAGCAGACAGGGAATGGCCCCTGGCGGCAGGTTTGCAGCAGGGCAAGATGTGTGAAATAGACTCAGTCTGTTTCTTCACCGCTAAGGACTGCTAGGCGGAGTCGTCAAGTGGTTTTGCCGAATGGACGGAGCTGGGAGAAGGGAGCGTTTGATAAAGCATGCTTTGTCTGCCTCCTATACTGCGACCAGGTCCAGTTCATGTGTTACGTTTCTGTACCACGAGGGTGGCCATCGCCTGTTCGAGTGCAGTTCCTGCGGCACGTCAATAACAGGACTACCCAAGTGCAAATTATGAAGTGCCTTGGCCCGGTGGACTTGCAGGAGGGGGCCATGGCGTGCAGGGGGAGCGGTCTGGGACCGTTCTACCACCGAGGGTAGCGAGAGCGGAGGAGCGAGGAAGCTCGGCTTGCTCATCTCGTCATGCACGTCCGGGAAGGAACCGGGGGGGGGCGCGGCTGTGAGCGGCGCACATGCCCACAGAACCAATTAAGCCCGGGGAAGCATAGCGGACCTCCGTGGGTCAGGCTCAGACTGGGTGGCAGACCCGAAGGTGGCGGCCCAGGCGAGTTATCCGCATCAGATGCTGCTGTGATGCTCTCCGATGCAGCAGTGAGTTCGTCATCCAATGTCGAGGGACAGGACGGTAGGCTGTTAATCGGACCGCACTCATCCCGAGCTCGGAGGAAGCAGGCAAGCATGCCGGGGAACCGGGAGGTTTCGAGGGGATTTACCCGGCGAAAACGTCCTGTTATTCTCCCCAGATCGCACCTGCCCCAATCCTGTTGGAAGGAGGCGAGGTGCGGGGGGGCGGCTGAATTGGCTTTCTCTCACTACAAGAGAAAGCAGAGATTGCAACGCTGCCGCGTTTATGTTCTCGTACTGAAAACATAGACCATTCATAAAAATGCATAGCGTCAGAGGATTAAACAGGAACTGGTGTGTGACTCGCAGCAGACTGCATGTTCGACCATCGACTACGAAGAAATTTTCCGAACGAACTCCGGTATTTGCCCCGCCTAAATACCCGTATGTCCGGGGGCGGGGTATGCAAATACCGTCTGCCAACTTCTCATTGGCCTTTTTTCATAGATCAGAGGCATATATCGGTGCTCAAGAGAGACCCCTAGTGTCGCTTCTCCAACACAACGTGGAGAGAGCGACAGAAGGGGAAAGAAATCTTCTTGTAATTGTGCATGTATTTTGGCTGCACACTCTTTTGCTCATCTGCCAACATAACAGTTTATAAGTGGCTGTTAAACTTCGGTTTTGATTGATTTGGTTGATCCATTTTCTCATATTTTTTTAACTCCATGGTTTGAGGAATGAGTTACCAGGAAGCAATGCATGCTTTCTAAGATATGTTTGCTATTTTCAGGCTGGCTCATTTGACAGGATTTATCATCTTTCTGAATGTCATATTAATGCTCATCCAATAATTCTCAATGACAAAACAAATCTAACGATCCAAGAATGAGATTGTGTGAGACAGTGTGGCAACACATGAACTCAGTTTCTTTATCTACTTTAATAAATGACTAGCACCTTTACAGGAAAAGACATATTAGCTGATGCACAGTCTATGCCCGTCAGCTAAACAGCACATGTCCCATCACCATCTTACACAATTTGCAACTCTAAAATGACAATGGGCAACATTCATAGAAGGTGAACCGCTACAAAACAAAGGAGCTAAATTGTGGCCAGCCTCCTCGCATTAGCAGAGTAAGACAGCACAGCGAGCACCATGCTGACAGGTCAGGTCACACTGCTGTGGATCCACGTTAAGGGTGGGAAGCAAGAGGTGGGGTGAGCGGGTTGTTTGTCCCACAGCAATGACAACCCAAGAGGCCTACAGGGGGTGACAACAAAACTGCAGCTAGATTATGTTCACACTATCTGATGCTTTTCACAGACAGGCTATGAAGCATAAGATGAAATATAAGTGAAGAAGCTATTCTATGGTTGTATAGTTATTGTAATGCATGTTGATCTGATCTGATGCAATAAGCAGTAAGCTGGAAGATTTTTGGATTCAAAATCAAATGATGCATAAAGCAATCATGGAAAATATTGAGCTTTTTTTTGTGAGTGCGCAAAATGCAGTGCAAAGTGCAGCGCAAAGTGCTGCGCTATGCGCAGCGACCGTGCTCTACGGCTTATCCAATTTTTATGAGAGAGCTAATTCTAAGCACTATTCTCGTGCCAACGGATTAAGAGCAAGTGGGTGTGGGTGGGAGTTCTGTGGGTGTATGCTTGCAAATTGTGGGTATATTGTCCAAAAAGCAAATTTGGGACCACTAGGACAAACTCCATAGCACCACCACCAGTTCAAAAATTCAGTTTTATTTTGTGTGTATCTTTTAAACCTTTTGTTCTAGAGACACAATTCTATATATAAATTTTTTTTGTCGGATCACTCTCAGGAGTCAAATAGACTCCTTACATTTAAACCTTGCTCATTATAGTGGCCGCTGTCCATTAGATTATGATGTTTACATTTTAAATGTTTTACATCCTTCAAACTTAGTATTTGTCCAAACAATGGCTCAAAAGAATCTCCAGAATGAGCCGCACAGAAATTATTATAATGAATTTAGATTTTTCCCTTTAATGAGGTCGTCATAAAACAGGAAGTGAGGATGTATCTCGGCAACCCATTGTCCTAACGATTTGAACTCTTTTGAAAGCAAGTCTTCAAAACCTGCTGACTCTCAGCTTGGTATATCTCTTGGACCTGGAATGCTTATGGCAAAGTGGCACAGAGGTCAGTGTGCTGTCCCTGTGTGCCATGGACATCGAAAGGGTACCGGTTTGAACCTTGTAAACCATTGAGAATTTACAATGTACATTAAATCCTTTCTATGCTTTCTCTCTGTTATTTTGGATGTCAGCAATATCAGCTTTCTGCCATTTTAATATTAAGAAATGTGTCTTTTAAACGCTTTGTCAAATTTGATAGATTGATATGCGTCTTCAACATCATGTCATCAGGGTACCTGAGCAGTTTGGAGCAAGCACCACATAGTGGTAAAAATGATTAGGGAACTTACATTTTTAATTTTTTTATGTATCATTGATTCCTTTATTTTAGGAAATACGAGGGGATTCCATACCCCTGGTTGCAAGAAATATCAAAAAGCATCCCCCTTGTAAAACCACCATCCCCTTTAGGTCAATTCTGTCAGGTATTACTTAGAATTAAACATGAAAGTAAAAGATTAAATTTTCTACATTTGATAAATTACAGAATGTAAATAAGGGCGATTAGCCAGTCAGAATTTGATTTTGTCATGTGTGGGATTGCCAGATTTCTAAAGGTGGAATCCCCATTTATATCTTGACACTTGAACGGTTTGGAAATATCAAATCAAATAATTTCACTTTATTGTCACACTACCATGTACACAAGTGCAACAGTAGGTGAAATTCTTGTGTGCAGTTCCGAGCAACATAGCAGTCATGACAGTGACGAGACATATACCAGTTACAGTAAACAGCATACTTGCACAACACAATTTACATATCAAATGTACACATACTTACACAACACAATAATTATATACAATGTACAGTAGACAATACACACAATATACAATAATTGGGAGTATATGAAATATATATAAGTAGTTGTATTGAGGAGAATATGTTGACAGTCCAGTGTGAGATTATAGATGAATAAAGTGCAGTGCTAATTATTGATCCTGATAGATCAAGTGTTCAACAGTCTGATTGCTTGGGGGAAGAAGCTATTATGTAGTCGGCTGGTATGCATCTTCAAATATTCTGCCAGGGTGATGCTTTAGTCATGCGATTTGGCAACCTTGAGCACGCAAGCACTCTCTCTCCACTACAAAAAGACTCAGGTTCCTGAAAACACTGGCAAACAGGTATGTCGGAGATGACTTAGTGTTCACACGAAACTTACACCACTGGAGGTAATGCATCAAAAATGGCCAAGAGAACAGTAAACGAAAATGTTTTGTCTTTCTTTAAAAAGAAGAGAACAGAAGATAAGATATTGCTATGATGAGTGTACAGTTACAAAATGTACAAATGTTTAATTCAACCAATTTTCAGGGTTTCACTCAAAAAACGCTTTTGTGTGTAGAACAACTTTTTTTACACCATTTAAGCATCCTTCATAGAAACAGTCCAATCAGTTTATTTATGTGTTTTTCTTGTCTTAAATTGTAATGTAGCACATCATGTGAAGCATTCAAAAAAGCTCAATACTTTAAGCCCCCATAAAATGATACTTGCACTTACCATGAGTAAATATATATTAATTTATAATAATAATCATCATCATAATAATAATCAAAATAATAATTAATTAGTCATGGCTGAATAATAAAGGGGGAGGGCATTATATACAATAGTTGAAAGCTTTTAAAGTTTTTCTTTTACTATAGCAAATAATACATGATGTTTGTAGACTATTAAATGACACCAAACAAAGAAAGCATAGATAAAGAGAAATGGTTGCTCTGTGAATTCAGTGACAGTAGGTCAAAAGTTCTGCTGCTGCTGTTTGTGCCTACCAAAGTTCTAAACACTGCCCCCAGGGGCCAAAACTGGAAGTGCTGTGGAATGGTTGGGTACCAATTTCCAGAGAAGGATATAGCTGCAGGCAGATCTTCAAAAAGGGGTGGGAGCTCATAACCTCCAACCAAGATATAGGGAGCCCCTAACCTAAACCTTTCTCTAACAATAACCATGAGTGGAAGTGACGCCCCCTTTTGGAGTTGTTGCAACCCCTTTTAGGAGTAACCTTCAAGATTTCCAAAAGCCCTCTTTTGGAAATCTCCAGCCTGCAGACATCCCTACTTGATCCATGTAAAAAAAAAAGAAAAAAGAAAAAGAAATCTCCAGGTTTCCATTGGACCAGAACCCTTGTCTTGGAGGTTGCTCACACAACTTGCTATCAGGGAAAAGTGATCATATTTCAACTGATGCAAAAATGTCTGATGATGTCTGGTGCTTGTCAATATTTCTGCAGAATGTGGTTGATTTCAGGATATATGAACATTTGAAAGCAACTTGTCAATTGCCAGTGAGGAAGTATAGTGAAAACTGTATTATAATTGTGTGTGGCACATGAAACAAGTTTTATCATTGTGCTTAAATAAATGGAATTTGTGGCAAATTCAAACCACTGAACAGACTATCAATAAGCAAATTACATATTACAGATGTTGTCTATGTCGATGAATTTGTGTGTGAATCAGAGAAAAGGTGTCTGTTTTGCATTTATGCTTTTATCTGGGACTTTATCTGCGACGAGAACGAGTGTGTGGAGTGTAAGAGTGTTTTAATTAAGTCAGAGCTGTCACATTGTAAAGGTTAAGCTATAACTCTTACTCTATAATGGCTGGACTGTGAGCTGATGCTTTCAGTTAATTTGTCTCAGCTGTCCTGTTTCTATCAATGAAATGCTCCCTCTATTTCCCTCATTCATTCTCTCTCTCCTGTCTTCTATTCCCCCTCTTCTGTCTTTTATTCCTTCAAGTGGTCATGTGAAGACTTCTGAAGATCTGCCTGTCCTCATTTTGACATATCTGTCATTTTGACCCTTTATATCATCCCTTTGTATCTTTTTTTTCTATTCTTTTTCTTATGTGTCCTCACAGTCAAAGTTTTCACAAATATATTCTGATGTGAATTAGCCTCAGGGCTAAAATATAATATTATCCTCAGGGCCCAGAAATAGTGGATCAAAAATAGCTGTCTGCACACTAAATTAATATACAGACAAGAAAAAAGGTCTAGCAAAAATATTTTTTTAGCTTTACATTTGCATAGTGATAAAGGTTTTCAGTAAATTAAGTGTTCGGACTTCCCAATGCTTCATATGAAAGAGAATGGATATTTTAGGTGAGCATGTTTGCTTATTGCTTCAGTTAATTCGTCTGTAAAACTGTGTGCACAATACAATGTGAAAAAAATAGCAATGTGGCATTTAGTCATGCTACACAGGTATTCATTGGAGAATGTATCTCTACTCTGTTTTGAATATAGCTGAGCTACTGCAGTTTCACACTACTGAAAACTGGAATTTTCCTCTGTTTAACTTGATATTTTTTATCTGTGCCATTCTGTAGTTAAGACTGTAGAAGTCACCATAGAGACAGCATGTGTATGTAAGAGAGAGTAGGCCTGTGTTAACTTTAACCATATGTTATGTTATTTTTGTCACGGATTCTTCTGTGCACCGAGGTAGAAAGCAATCTACGGATGTCTGTATTCTCCCTTCTACTCACACACATGCACATTCACACCATCTTCTCAATCCTCTTCGATTGGCTTCAGCATGAACATCCTATGTGACTGTTTCGCTCTGTTGGTCACCATTGATGCTTCATTGGCCTGTGGTTTCCATGGTAACTGTCTCAAGGCCTTGTTCGGTAATGGTGGGAGGGAAGGGGGTAGTGTCAAGGACAATATATCTGGGGCTGCAGGAAACCAGTAAGACATTTGGACCCAGAGGTGACTCCTCTTGAGGGTGCAAGAGCAAAGCCATGGCTGAAAGCTTTCTCTGGTAGGGATGTTTCTGCTTCTCCCCAAGATCAGTGTTTAAGGAAAATGGCTGAGAGAGAGAGAGAGAGAGAGAGAGAGAGAGAGAGAGAGAGAGAGAGAGAGAGAGAGAGAGAATTATTTGAATTTTAATTTCACCTTTACTATTACAAAATACTTACCATTATTACAAAAGGTTTAAAATTGTTAACATCAACAAAACAAATTTAATTTTTAATTTTTTCCTTTTTCCCTTTTTCATTTTAAAACATCAAAATGAATTCCTTGTCATACAGTGTGCATAATAATTCATTTAATCCCCATAATTCTATAAACATTGGCAGGGATTCCACGAACTTGTAGTATGCATACTCCACCCTCAATCGAGAAGCTACAGAGCCAAAAAACATAGGCACAATGCTTATTGACCCTTGCCTCAACAGTCTGTTTTTTCTTGTCTTCCAAATGACCAATTTTGCAGTGCCAGATAAACAATTAATTAAAACTGAAACATTTTTCTTTTGGACTGAATACTTTGGCCCAAAAATTAACAATTGAAAATAAAATTCTTCACCCATGGACAAGAACCAGTTACTTAATAAATCAAAAAGATAACCCAACTGGGAACACTGCACAAAAAGATGAAAAACTGACTCAGAACAACCCACACCAACACTAGGATTGAGATGTACCACATGTCTATTTGTAGATATTGCCCCATGTACAATCCTCCACTGGAGGTCACATGTCAGCTTGTCAGTCGGATGTTTGTAGAGGGTAAGTCACCAGCCTTTAGAAGAAGAGTCAGATCCAAAAAAGCTGTCCATCTTGTTGAAAAAACTCCATTAAAAAACTTTAACAAATATCAAGTAAAGAGATTATTTTCCAGCAGATTCAAAACTTTCCATAACTGGAGTTCCCCGTTTGTCGCTCACTTTGACGTTGTGTCGAAGAAGTGACACTAGGGGTCTCTCTTGAGCGCCAAATATGCCTCTGATCTATGAAAAAAGTCATTCCAATGGGAATTAGGCAGACAGTATTTGCATACCCCGCCACGGACATACGGGTATAAAAGCGGAGAAATATTTTGAGTTAATTCAGAAATGAATAGTCCTCAGCATCTGCCGCCAGCGGGTGGCTGGACTGGAACCCTTTGTCCACCCCACAGCCATCGCGGTTGGATGACTGGTTCCTGGGAGGGGCTCGACACTGGGGAGGCCCTCGGGGCTGCACAAGTACGCATTTCCCCCAGTGAGCCTTCTTGCACAGGTGCTGTGTAAGGTCAGGGAGGACAAGGAACAAGTCTTCGGGGCTCCCCTAAGGCTCCTTACTGGCCCACCTGGGCCTGGTTCTCGGACCTCGTACTCCTCGCAACAGCCCCTCCCTGGCGAATTCCCCTGAGGAAAGACCTTCTTTCTTAGGGACGTGGCATGCTCTGGCATCCGCACCCAGACCTCTGGAACCTCCACTTCTGGCCCCTGGACGGGACTCGGAAGATCTAGCTGGTCTACCACCTGCCGTCGTAGACATGATCAGCCAAGCCAGAGCCCCCTCTACCAGGCAACTTTACGCCCTGAAATGGCTCTTGTTCGCAAATTGGTGTTCTTCCCGGACCCACAGAGGTGTGAAGACCCACAGAGGTGCACAGTAAGGTCAGTGCTCCTATTCCTGCAGGAGAGGTTGGAGGGGTGGCTGTCCCTGTCCACGTTGAAGGTGTATGTTGCTGCTATCGCGGCCCACAACGACGCAGTAGATGGAAAGTCTTTGGGTAAGCACGACTTAATCATCAGGTTCTTAAGAGGCGCCCGGAGGTTAAATCCTTCCCGGCCAAGCCTGTTCCCCTCCTGGGATCTCTCAGTGGTCCTCACGGGCCTTCAGAGACCCTCCTTCGAGCCGCTAGAATCAGTTGGACTCAGGGCCCTCTCTCTAAAGACTGCCCTGCTGATCGTGCTCACCTCCATCAAGAGGGTCGGGGACCTGCAAGCGTTCTCTGTTAGCGACACTTGCCTGGAGTTCGTTCCGGCAGACACACATGTGATCCTAAGACCGCGACCGGGCTACGTGCCCAAGGTTCCTACCATGCCCTTCAGAGACCAGGTTGTGAACCTGCAAGCACTGCCCTGGGAGGAGGCAGACCCAGCCCCTTTGTTGCTGTGTCCAGTACGTGCTTTGCGTACCTACTTGGACCGCACGCAGAGCTTTAGACATTCTGAGCAGCTCTTTGTCTGCTTTGGTGGACAGCGGAAAGGGAACGCTGTCTCCAAACAGAGGCCATTTCATTAGCCTATCACACCCAGGCCGTGCACCCCTTCCCCCCTTGTGGGTTCGAGCACACTTAACAAGAAGTGTTGCATCCTCGTGGGCACTGGATTGAGTCTCAGGGTTGAGTCAGTATCGTTCTGTGTTTTCTCAGGTCCGAGCCGGTAGAACTCGGTAACACGCTGACGGACTGGCCGGGTGGATCGCTTGCACCTAGTGCCCTTTCCCTCGGTCGAGGTAAAACTGTGCGCTTTCTCTCCCAGGAGATTCTGTATATTCGGATCCCTGGATGACTCCTCCATAACCCTATGGGTCCGCAATCCAGCAGAGGAATTCACCGACCCAATCCACTACGGGTACTGAAATCTACCCTGTACTTGAATAGGTGCTCCAAAGGTCGGGATTCCTGCGTGGACTCCTCCTGTGTGTATTATCCGTGGTACGGTCCACTTGCGAGTGGACCCACGTCTCCTTTAGGCAGTTCCAGCTGCCCTTTGGTCGCCATGCTGTAGCAACTCCCCCCTCCTTGAGGCTGGATCTACCACCGTGCCATTTTTTCTACATGTGACCTGAGTGGCCCATGTAACGTATTCGCCACTTTACCTCCCTGTTCCTGGGTAGGTGTGGTCTCCGCAGGGTCTTTTCCCAACTGGGTAAGACCCCCTTCCCACAATGCGTGTAAGGGCCCCAGCCGTTTGGCGCTATGCGAGAAACATAGAGAGAAAAGAGGCCCGGCTAAGCTCGCAAGCGTTGCCTTGTTCCCCTGCTTAGGGTAGCCAAAAGGATTCTGACGACTTTTTATGGGGCATTGGGGAAGGATATGTGCAGTCTGACACAACTGGTCGCCTTTGCATTTTCAAAACCTGCCCGCTCTTGTGTCAGCAGTACACGTACACGGCTCAGCGCATGGCGTGATTTCAATTGGACCCCTAGTGTCGCTTCTGCGACACAACGTCGAAGTGAGTGACAGACGGGGAATGTCTAGGTTACGGATGTAACCTCCGTTCCCTGATAGAGGGAATGAGACGTTGTGTCCTCCCGGTCACGTCGCTGAACCGAGCCACTGTAGTGGCCGGACCATTTCCGGCTCCTCAGAAAATTCCTGAATGAATTCGACGTATTTCTCCGCTTTTATGTATGCAAATACTGTCTGCCTAATTCCCATTGGCCATTTTTCATAGATCAGAGGCATATTCGGCGCTCAAGAGAGACCCCTAGTGTCGCTTCTTCGACACAACGTCTCGTTCCCTCCATCAGGGAACGGAGGTTACATCCGTAACCTAGACGTACTCAGAGACAGTAAACAGATTTCATCTTCCGCCCAGTCTTCCACAGCTGCACTTACAATGATTGAGGAAAAGTTATAACCATGCCCCTCCACCTATTCATTTAGGACAACTGGGTTTT
The DNA here is from genome assembly GCF_025860055.1 of Xyrauchen texanus. Lineage (NCBI taxonomy): Eukaryota > Metazoa > Chordata > Actinopteri > Cypriniformes > Catostomidae > Xyrauchen > Xyrauchen texanus. Next base: position 15,940,576 of record NC_068280.1, read on the forward strand.
TAAAAATATGTGATAATCTGTTCTCAAGTCCTTGAATAGCTCTGCAATGAACTATTGTAAAAACTGATTGATTTCACGCCGCTTCTTTGGCTCAAGTCTTGCACATTACTTCTCAGGATATGTCCCAGCTTCTTACACCTACCCACTAACAGTCATGCTCGCAACAGTCTTGGACAACAGGGCGAGGGGGGCCAGCCTGGGAGATGGGGCCGAATAGGCCCATCTCCCAGCCTAGGCCAGCCTGGGAGATGGGGCTGTTGAGAACATTTAATGAGCAATTTGAATGGGTGAATTCTGCCACAGTGTTTAAGACAAGCCCCCTTATCTTTTACCAACACTAATCTTTTTGTAATTATAACTTAATATAAGATTCATCATCTATGGCCGAGTTTGGAGAAACACTGGAATTCCTTCAAGTTTTATTTATTACGGCTTTGATCAAACTGGTCAAGTTTTACTTTCTTTCAGAGCTTTAAAGCAAAGACAACAGAATTCAAAGCCACAGAAAATGAGGAAGAGAAAGAAGAGAATAACAGACAACAGAATGCTTAGAGGAATGTCAGTGTCAACAGTGGCGAGCAAAACCGATCCATGCTGAGCAAAGCAGTTGTGTGTGTGTTTATGTGTATATGCTTACTGGGTGATTTTTTTGGGACAGAGCAGCAAGTGTCAATAATCATGTCCTCAGAGAGCTCATGTGCTTTTAATCCTAATCTGACAGTTTGACATCTGACCTACAGTCAGGCGAGACTGAGAGACGATAACAGCTATGCTTCAGCAACCAGAAAGAAGCATTTCAATAGACAAACTCCCATCACATTGTCTATGACGAGAGTGGGGTAAATGTCACAGATTGAATTTTATTTAACCAAATCACAGTTCATGCTCTGAAATTGCTGTGACATTTTGTTATGTACTTGAAATCTAACAAAAACTCATAGGTGAACAATAAATCATGGGTGAATAACACCCACACACTGAGCAGCAGTACAAAACAAATGAATTGGCACATGTAGTGGTTTTTTCTTATGTCTTATTTTTCTTATGTTTTTTCTTAGTCTTATGGTTTTATTAAGCCAAACTGATCAATGAAGTGTCCTTCCCATAGCCTCTTCAAAACCTCAGTCTTTAGTAATTAGAAAAGACAGGCTAGGATCACATATACACATACCTACCCACATGCACAGAATGGCATATCACAACATTGGGGTAATCAGAATGACATAAATAGTCCCTCAAGCTTTATCTGCTGCCATCAATAGAGCTTCCATTTACCCAAAAGGAGTGTTACAGGAAATATGGCAGCACAGGATTTCTTTGTGCATCACCATTTGGAGCTTTGTCCATAAAGTTGGGAGTAATGGAACATTACATAACCTAACCTACCAATGCTTTATATATTAACCTTGTATGATCAGTGCATTTGCAATTGTTTGGCATACAGAATTATATGACATCTGCATTACGCACAACTTTTCAAAGTGCATCATTTATAATATCTCTGGTAGTGCTGGCAGTAATGCTGTTCAATAAAAAATCTATTTTTATTGAAATTTTTACCTTGTCTATATTGTATACCTAATCTAATGTTCAAGATTATCTATTTGTTATATAGGTGTAGATTTGAATGTTCAGACATAAATCTCATATGAATTGTTATCCTTCATATTCTGGGGTAAATAAGGGCTGCTTATTCTAAAGCCTTGTGTAATGCCTCGAAAACCTGAATGTTTATTGTAATGTCAGAAGACGTTAGTATAACTCCTTAAATGTGTAGCCTTGCTGAATGTCGCAGCCGATTTGCTAAAATCTGCCCCCTTTTCATCTCTCTTTTTGTTTCACAGTCTGGTAGCGTCAAAAGAACCGGAAAACCCCAGAGGAAGAACAGCACCCATGTCACCCTCTGACTTCCTCGACAAACTCATGGGAAGAACCTCAGGTTATGATGCCAGAATTAGGCCCAACTTTAAAGGTAGTACAAACACAGCACAGTAGTACAACTCCTTAAAATGAAACTATGTTCTTTGTTTACTCTAGTGGTTATTTACTGATATTTTGTGGAATAGACTGCCCATTTTATGTTTTTGATTATTTAACTATAAAACCATTACATAAAATGGTTATTTTGCCTTTAAGATTTTGAATATGGTACAGAACAGATGCAGATGGGACTCTATATTCTGTTTCATGCTGTGAACTGATTATGTAGATTGCACAGATCCTGGTTCCAGTTGTCTATAGAATGTTCTGCTTATGAACCTGAATACACTCTTCTATTATACACTTACATGGTGACCCTGATCCCAAACCATCCAAAACCATTAATCAGACCCAGATATTTTTAATTATTAAACTGGCTAAGGACTTCCCCTCGGAAGCTCATTTACAGATGACACTTATTCATAAATGTCAAAGTAAAAGGGGGTTTGGAACGGCTCAGGACAGCTCCTTGGAATAATCTAATACTCAGAGCAGGGAATGATGGGGAATGGTGGTGAATGATAAATGGCTGGAGCCTTGTAAGATGTGCTACAAACAGATGTATAATAATACATCAATTGCTTTATATGAATTATCACAGCTATATTTTAGTGAAGAAGTAAAGATTTAGTGGACCAGTCAGTTAAATCACCCAAATATCCCCTCTACCCTTTCCTCAACTTACTTGCACAGTACATGTGTCATTAGCCACGTTTCCACTATCAGGCCAAATGAGGGCGTGCTAGTGCATGCCAGGGCTAGTGCATTCCCACTGTCACTTCTAGGGCTTCAGCGTGTCACCTTGGGACTTTTATTTATATTTTTTTTACAAACAATATAAACTCGATATTCCAAATAACTAGAAAACATGATACCACAGTTTGAGATTCTTGCTTGTGAAATGGGCAGGGTGTGTTGGCACCAGGGCAGTGTATTAAGGATGGGTTTTAGGACAACGCTGCAGGGATGCTGGCCCGATTTTGGTCTCGACGCTCGAGGCTATTGGCTCCGACTGGACAGTAGATAGCCCAGGCTTGCACTGGCCCGATAGTGGAAAAACAGCTACTGGTAAAGGGGACATGTAGTGAACATGGATTAGACAGCAACACATCAAGGAAAGTTTTCTCTGTGGCAGAAAATATGCAAATAAGAGGAAACAATTGATACTATTGCTTTTAAAGCTAAAGATGAATTCCAACAAAATATATTTAAGTGTGCATGAAAGGTTATTTAAGGGAAAGTAGAAAAGTCGTGTGCTCACATATGTGCATGTATCCACACAGATTAACCAATGACTGCTTAAATGATGGGGTGGAAAACTATAACAGCTGACATCAATGTACATCAGTGTACACTCAATGTACACAAAACAAAACAAACACAAAAAATAAAACATGAAGCTCTTTTATCAGTGAAATACATAGTACCTTTAAAGAGATTTTATTTATGACTAATTTCTCTTCTTTCTCCAGGTCCACCTGTGAATGTATCATGCAACATATTCATTAACAGCTTTGGCTCCATCGCCGAGACAACTATGGTATGTATTAACAATCTGGAGATGATGCATGATTTTCTGTGCACATATCCACAAATGCCCCATAGTGGTGTTTATCCATTTTAAATCATAGCAATATTATCAGCACTGTGATGATTGTTTCTACAGGGTATATTTAATGTACATATAGGCTGTCATTGTAATCTGCTGCTCAGACTAAATGGAAATGGTATAGCATACATTAAAAGAGCTTCTGCTTTGTACAGAGTGAAAATTTCCACTTTTGTGCATGTCGCACCACATCTAAATCCAGATTATGTGCAAGACCTTGGGACACTGTTAAGTGTCAGCATGCTGAAAATGGCAGAAAGGACACAAACGTGTTTCCGTAGCATCATGCTCCTGGGAGTCATTTTGTAATGTGAAGTTCTCCAACATGATGGATTAATGAGCACATTAAGCTTTTAATTTACCCAGAACCTTATCTTTGTCTAAAGGAATGTATTGTGAAATTGTTTGGTTAGCTAGAGGCATTATGAATGCAATGCTTTACACGCTTGATAGCACAGTAACACATCTTAGTGCTTTCCAAGAAACTTTCAGTGTTCATTAGCTTCATTTTGAACCTGGAAAGAGCTTAAAAGTTTTCTGTGATGAGTGCAGTGCAGGGGTTTACACAAGCAGAGATGGAGACAAAAATGCAGGTAAGCAACAACTGAATGATGGAATAACATCAAGAGAAGGGCTAAAGGTTCAGAATAAGAAGGCATCCAAGCCTGGCTGCACTGGGGTCTGTGGTAGTTGACTGTAGGTAGCTATATCTTTAATCCTCCAGGCAATCAGCAAGTGAGTGCCAGAGAGTAGATATTGTTCTTACTTGTGCAGTTCTTCCCGTAGGGATCTTGTTTGTCCATTATATGCTACCACGGTTGAATAGACACATGCCGCAGGTGTGCATAGCAATTAAACTCGAAGTATGTCACATACTGTTGCTTTTATTTACACATTTATTTACCTACCAGATCTACATGGAAGAAAAGAAGATGTGCTTTTATCTCTCTACAAGTGTCCCAACATTTCACTTTATTACAGCAAATGCTTGTCACACACATATAAACACACATACTGAGAGAACCCTGTCGCCTTCCTCCCTCAGCTTGCTCTGAATAAGTTATGCGCCAAGATGGCACACTCACTCTTAAGTAATTTCTGTATGTCAGAAGAGACTGTGTTTTTTCCAAAGCTTTTCCTTTACTCAGAATGGTCTCTTCTCTTCATAAATATTCCTTCCTTCAAATTGTCTCTCAAGTTCTTAATCATTTATTCAAATAAACAAGCTGTTCTTTGTGAATCACGGCCCAGCTGTGGTTTGATAGAACATTTCATCATTTTAAGGCTGGATTAAACTACACAACTTTTAAAATCTGAACAGATTCTAAACACCAGGTTTCTTAAATTTACTGACTTTGTAAATGGCTGCAGATAAAAACTGGGCATCACACACTAAATGACTAAGGATCACACACTACCAGACAGTCAATTAAATTCGATTTGATCACAAACACACGGCATGTGACCAGGGGCGAAAATTTCATCAAAATGTTGTGGGAGACAATAAACATAACAATTCTCAAGAGCAATTTTTGAAGGGGACACCATGGGGTTTTTTTGTTGTTGCCCCGTTTGCATTTGTATTATTTTATTTCTTAAACAATTATTTTAAGAATATATCATTATATTATTTACAATACACATATTTTAATGATATTTTAGGGGGGGGACAACCCTCTGCTTGGACAACCCCCCAGTTGCCCCCCCGCGATTTCCGCCTATGCATTTGACCAGTATGGCTTCTAGAAACTGCGAAGTGAGTTGGAGATGAGCAGCATTACAAGTTTACTTGTATGCTTGTTCACCATCTCCATTTGTTGAGCTTGGCCCCCATTTTCTTTGACAAGTCATTGTATGACTTCAGATTTGAGTCATGGAGCATTATTTACAATATGAGATTTCTTCTATTGATAGTCGACTCTAAAATATCAAACATGTTTGATATCCTCAGACTAGATGAAATCATAGTCTGAGGGCAAGAAAAAGGAGTTGATACCCATCATATGTGTGATTTTCTGTGAAATTTGTCAACTCTGACTGGCCCTAGTGCCAACTGGTGCTGACTAGTGCAGATGAGCACTGACTTGGCCCGACTGCAAATCGCGACTAAAATTGTTTTTGAAATCGAGTAGTCTTATCTAGCCTTTACTACCATAGACAGCTACTTTAACAAGCAACTAATTTTATTGTTTCTATAAGCCTTTAAATGCAGAGTCCATTTGTCTACTTTTGCATCTTTTATTTTATGCAGTTTTTTTTTCATTGCAGAATATAGTAGCAGTATATCCATGCAAGTAAAAGTTGAATTTAAAAATTTACCTTTTATTGTATTTGGTATGTCCCTCTTGTGCTTTAATGAAGCTTATGCAAACCGATGGTCCATGTTATCCCAACAAGATTTGATAATGTTTCAAAGAGCATCTTGTGTTCTTTAATGGAAGCAAGGAAATCTGGCCTTTTATAACAACAAGGTTGTGGAGCGGAGGGGGGCGGGGCCAGGTCGGAATATCGCGCGCCCGGTCCCCAATCGGCCTGATGAGGCACGTGAGGGATAAAGGCGGCCGGTGACGATTGTTCGAGAGAGAGAGAATTATGGGCATGTCCGCATGTGTGTTTGTTTATGTTGTGCTTTAAGTTTCTTATTAAATTATTATTTATGTTGACAAGCCGGTTCTCGCCCCATCCTTTAACTGTTTTACAAAGGTCAATGTCACAAATATGCTTATTTGATTAGTGACTTAGAAATAGTACAGAATCTTAAATATGTCTTATTTATTTATTTTTAAATCAAATAATTACTTTTCAAACTCCTAAATATTTCCAACCTTTGAATTCCAAATATTTTTATGTGGACTCAGTCTTTTGAGCCCCACTGTATTTTCTATAGTAAAGAGAGGATAGACTCTTGAAGCTGTTATACACCATCAGAAACATCTTAGTTGGGCAAATCACTCACAGCATTTGAAAATGGAGATGGCTTTGATTGAAAGTTTACTTGTCAAATCCGTTGATGTTTCTCAATCATTTTAAACACATTAAAAGGCATTGTTAAAGTGTATCAAGAATGTTTATTTCACTGAATTGTATGTTGTTCAAAATTACAGTCTCTAGTGCAACTGATACACAATACACATTTCTGCCAAATCTATCTTGATGAGAGTACTCATGTGCAGTACACAGTATCCCCCTGACTTGTTATCCCTGGCTACCCATGCAAAGGATTTTTCTCTGGATAGGCTTTCCCATATGTCACATTTGGATTATAGCTACCCTTCTTAGATTTCTTGCCCTTAATATCTGGCTCATGTGTATTGCCTCCCCTCAGCATTAGGCCCATGAAGTAATCCTAACATCCAGGAAAAAGAACACTGCATTAACAGACCTTAGTTCCCATATGGAGGAAAGCTGATGAACAGCCCTCTTCACATTTCATTTGAATGAAAAGCAAAGGCTGCTTTATTGAAAAAACGGCATTGCTGGTTACCAGCATACAATATGTTTTGTTTTGGTTAATGTTTCCCAGCATGTGATGCTGGTGTGCTTGTGTCCCTGCCAGGCTTCTAGCTTAACCAGCAATACTTAATTAGTCTACCAGCATCTGCAGAATGATTTGCTGGTGAACATCATGGCTATACTGATCCACCAACAAGGCCATCTGTAACACAGTTAAAGGATGGGCAAGGAGGAGGCGAGAACCGGCTTGTCAATATAAATAATATTTAATGAAAATCAAAACACATAAACATAAACACACACATGACGGACATGCCCGTAATTCTCTCTCTCTCGAACCATCGTCACCGGCCGCCTTTATCTCTTTATATTCCGACCCGACCCCGCCCCCCTCCGCTCCACACCCGATAGAGCGGCCACGTAAGCCCTAAGAGTGGCAGGGCATGTGCCTGCTGACAATTTTTCCTGCAGAAAGTCCAGAACTGAAGCAATCTGGCAGTTAACTGGATCTGCATTATGTGCACTGCACCATCTTTCAAAGACACCCCATTTATTGGCGTAACTTCTTCTAGTAGAGGGAGACCTAGCACTTAGAATGGTCTTGATAATTTCAGGTGAAAACCCAGTGTTCAGGGACCAAACATGAAGGTTCCACAGCTCAGGCAGGGGATGAAATAATGTCCCCTGCACCTGGGACAGAAGGTCCCTCCTGGCCGGAATCGCCCAAGGTGAGCCGTCGAGGAGAGACATTATCTCTGAGAACAATAACCTGTTTGGCCAACTCGGTGCTATCAGTAAGAGCCAAGACCCTTGTTGGCGAACTCTGGCCAAGACTCCCGGGAGCAGAGAAATCGGAGGAAACACATACAGGCACATTCTGGGCCATGTGTGTGCCATTGCGTCCAGACCCAGGGGGGCTGGGTGACTCAGAGTGAAGTAGAGGGGAGGTCTGTTGGGAGGCAAAGAGGTCCACTTCCACTCTGTAAAATCTCACCCAGATTTGCTCCACTACCTCGGGGTGGAGTTTCCACTCCCACCTTGGTAGTTTCTGTCTGTACAGTAAAATGGCGCGTAACCATTATCTGCCTTAGGGGACTGTCCCTTGGATGAAATCCCCTGGCTTTAAGCCACAACTGAAACGGTATCATGTGCAGAAGGCCCAAAGAGATCACCGAGGACGCAGATGCCATGAGACCTAGTATTCATTGATACTGATGAACAGTGCAACCTTGGCCTAGCCTGACTTTGCTCAGGGTGTTCTGAATGGACACAATTCGAGTGGGAAAAACAGGACTTACATTATGGAACTTTGGCAGTGGGGGGTGTTCGAACTACCCGAAACCCCCCTGTCTACGGGCCTGTAATACAGTACACACTGCATTAAAAACCTGTAAATGTGTTTAGGTAGTAGTCTTCCACTGCCCACAACATGATACACAGGGTGAAATACTCACTCAATTCACTTGACAGCCGAACTGCTACATTTCCCCGTAACTGGGAGAATGGGATGAGAAAAGCTGACTCTGGATCTGTGGCTCCGAGCAACGTTTTACATCAATTGTGTATGCAGAGAAAATGTTTTAGTTTCTAAAAAGATTTAATATTTTTGTTTTAACAAACAAGTAGTTTGATTATATATAAAAAATATATACCTTTGATGTTGTCAAACAGCGACATCTGTATGCACCATGGATAAACTCTAAACAAGCGTGCACTGAGATGACTTAAGTGAAAAATATGATTAAATATATTATATTGCATTAGGTAAAGCAGTGGTTATTATTCATTATTTATATTGGATGCCATGTTTATTATAAATATGACATGAAGACCTGCTTTCTAAATACTTGTGTTGTTTTGAGTGTTGTGCAGTAGCAAACATGACCTGTTATAGTCTTTTGTATGCAATGTATGGCTTATTTGTATGGACTGCATAGTATAGCAGAAGAGGCAGTGGCTGTGAGAAAAAAAAGTAATGCAAAAATAGAGCAAAAGTAATGTAATGCTTTATTTTACCTTAAAATGAAGTAGTTTTTAAGGAGTAACGTAATATTTTTAAACAGTAATTTTTAAAAGTAACATTACCCAACACTTGTAAAGGCATGCATGAATTAGGAACCTGCTTCCCCAATAAGAGAATGCTCATGCATGCAAACACTATTAAAGAGATAAAATTGAGAAATAAGCACCCATACTCGGATGCGTGAATGACCATGCTGTGGAACACACAAACACCTAACATGAGCAGTGAGGACCAAATGCTCCAGTAAAATGAATATTGTGCAGATGTGGTATTGATGCACTATATAAGACTTATGATGAACAGCGTATTGAGAACAGTTGACGCAGAAGGCCTTGAACGCCATCTACCACCAGCTATTTGCACTGATGTTTGTTCCCCAAAAGAAGAATAGACTAAGAACTTAGTGTATTTTCCTGATGTAGACCAGCTGGTGATGAGCATAACATCAAGGTGAATAATAATCCGACATTTACATTTATGCATTTTGCAGACACTTTTATCCAAAGTGACTTATAGTGCACTTATTACAGGGACAATTCCCCCAGGGCAACCTGGAGTCAAGTGCCTTGCTGAAGGACACAATGGTGGTGGCTGTGGAGGTTGAACCAGCAACCTTATGATTACCAGTATTACCAGTTACTGTATGTGCTTTAGCCCACTACGCCACCACCACTTCATGCCATGATGCGATTGTAGGCATTCAGTCTTATGTATGTTTCACTCACATGAGTGAAAGTAAAAACACGGAAGTATGCAAACAATGAGAGACATTGTCCGGCTTTTAAAGCAGAGCTGTATTGTGATTGGATGAGATGCCTGATAGATGAATCCTGAGGTCTTCCTGCTAGAACTACGCTAACGCTTACATTTCATGCCATCATTGCTATATTGTCTAATTATGATGTAATGAATGTCTAAGCTGACATAGTTTTTGTTTAAAAACAACATCTTAAGGGGTTTGCTGTTGAACAGGTCTAAATACTGACTAGCCTTTCAAATTCCTGCCAACTCTGCCTGTCCATGTGCTGGACATATTAAATATAATAAAAGCTCATACAGCAAATAATAAGAAAAAAGAGTTTAGAAACCTAATTGATCACTGGTCTGGAAGCAGAGACTGTTGCCATCTCAGGATTATTAGCTGCTTCATATTGTATAAATGATAGGGACACTTGCTCATGTTTGCATTTAATCAACATTAAACTAATAGTTTTTGATTTTCTTTCCATATCAATGAGTGGTTTATCATATCTGGAGATCTTTGCTTGTAATTGCCTTTTTTGGCTGTTGCTCATATTGAGGTTTGCTGACAACATGCAAGTTATGTGTTTCAATAGTCACTACCAAAGTAGCGAGTGCAATGACTGAGCAATCGATCTGCTACAGAACTCACAGACCTTTCTCATGCCTTTATAAAGATACAATTTATTGCTGGGTTGCTGGCATGGGTGTAGATTTGCGCTTTATGCCAATGTGTCCCGCTTGAACAGGCTATCACATGGCAGATGTTTTGAGATTGCCATAGAGCCACTGAAGGCCTGCAGTGGGTTGAGGGATCGCAGATGTGCTCCATGGGTCCTGTCGGGCTCCTCCACACTGACAGCAAAGACCAAAATGTGCAGAGGACAGAATTATCCTCCAAGTTGATTACAAAGCTGGTATGATTTTGAAAAAGCAGCAATGTGACATCTATAATGAAAGTAAGCCATGCTTCATGAGCTGAGATGTCCGCCACTTAAATGATCTGTAATCTGTCATGTGAAGGAGAATATTTGTGTGCAGGATAGAGATTCAATGGTTTCACTGTGAAAATTTTATATAATAAAACTGTGTATTTTTATATAATTTGTCCATTATTCAATATTAAAAATATTGCAATGTACCTCAATATTGTGATTTTTTTGTTTGTTTGTATGTTTTGCTGTTGTTGTTGTTTTTTTTGTTTTTTTTTTTGTTTTTTGACAGATAGAACTTTCCCTTTCAATTTATATTGTCCTTTGGAGGCATTTCAGTTGTTAGACAGCAGCCAATAACACAAAAACAATTAACATCAAACAAAACAAAAATGATCTTGTGAGCTATTTATAAAAGTAAATGCTGTAATATAATCAGTAAGACTGTCTATCATGCTCATCTCCCTGCCAGCAGAGCTACTCGCCATCTGCGCAGACAATTCAATTAACTGTCAGTTTAGTTTTACCATATGCAAATTATTTGTTAACATGAGAATCAAAGAGCAAGCTTCTCGAGAGAAAAGACATGATTATCAGTAAACTCAAGATGCTGTACATTAGACGTCACTTTGTGATGTCACGTTGGTCTTTAAGATTATCCCAGGATGTGTGTGAATGCGAGCACAGATTAAGGGAAATCTCTTGAAGTGTGAATGAACAAATTTTGCAGTCCCAGAACGACTTTTACCAGGATTAATGCCTGGATCTCAATGTGAAAGTTTATATAAAAACAGTTTATCTAGAAAGTACTCATTTTATATCAAACAATTTGTGTGTATATTCATAAACCCAGCACATAGTGGTTCACTCTGAGCATCACAGCAATATTAAATAATTGATCATAACAATACAAGTAGCAAAAGTGCTTTCAAAATTATTGGTTGCCAAATTTGGCTATAGATGAAGTACACGTCCAACTATTTTAGCTATACAAAATACATTATGCTGCTTTATATTACAGGCAGGCAATAAATGTCATTTGGAAACAAATAAATAAAGGCATCATCTGAGTTTATGCAGGTACATATGAAAGGAGGTTTACATGGAGACAAGAAATACTGCATCGTCACAATCTCGGTAAAGTAAGAAGCATATTTTATTATCCTCTCTTAAATCTGCTGTACATCCTGTGGTTGTGTTATAGTTTATAAGCCATTATCAAAAAATTTTTGTATTATAACCTTCTAGTTATTTACACTGCAGTCAATCCCAGATGAACTTTGTCACATTTGCTGGAAATGCAGCCGCTGCTTAATTCCGCTTGCAAAATAAGGTGGATACAATAGTTCTGGGAATATTACTGTTGTCTTTTGTATCAGTCTCCGTGATGTTAATCTGTCACATTAATTTGGAGTGCCACACATGTGCAGCTGATCAGATTGGGAGCGACTTTAAGACAAGCACTATGCATCCTTTTTCTCTTCCATATTCAGTCTTTTGTTTATTTCCAACTTATCTAACTTTAGCATTTGCAATATTTTTGCCTAATTACTTAAAAAAAAAAATAAAAATGTGTCAAAACGCAAATACGTATTAAACTGAAAAAATCTGAAAAACCGCCCAGCCCTAGATCAACATTTGCCAGACTGTAGACAAGTGGGATATCTGACACAGTTCAAATTTACTAAGTAACTAACTGTGTTTCACCATTCTCCCTCGTGGAACTACACATGCAGAATTTAGACACATATTTTGGAGTTTTTTCCTCATCCCACCACTCATTCTCATTCAGTTAGACACACAGACTTTCTAATGAAGTTCTTCGAGTTTTTTAGAAAGACAGAAAGACATATACAAGATATGAAATCTGCCCGGTTCTCTGTCTGCCTTGCTGCCTTAGAAATTGTATCACCCACACACTGTCACCTTCCATTCATTATTAGTGGCTGTTTGTCCTAGTTGCTTTCAGGCACATTCAGACTGCTGACTACAGTATGTATAGTGTTTTTTGTATATCCTTACATTTTGAATAAAGAACCACTGATGTCAAAAAGCAGAAGCTGCACTATCTCCCCAGATTTATTTATTTCAGCATTCATTTTTTTCACGTTGTCGTAAATCTGTCTCAAAGCTTATTGTTGAGGTTTTACTTTATCTTATGCAACTCTGCCATGCTCCAAGGCATATACTACAAAAATATGGCATAATATTGTATTATATTATATCATATTATATTGCATTACATTTTACCCTCAGAAAATGAATTTGCTTTGACTATGTTTCTGAAAATTGCAGTTAAATAGTGTGTTGTTTGAGAATGTGTCTGAAGGCAAATGAAATGGAATTCTATAATATGTCTCCAAGTCAGGTTAACAGAAAAAAGCCCCCTTTCCCAATGAGGCACATACATAATGCTAATATATTCTGACATTGTTTACATATTAAGCAAATAAACATTCCATCCTTGCGTCTGCATTTTGCTTTCTTGGATGCCATGTGTTCCACAACAAACAATGCAAGCTTTCTCCTGCAAAGAGTGGAAATTATACAGCAGTCCAGAACAGATCTGATTAATGAACAAGATGATTGGGTTTCATCAAGCCAAATTATTGGATTGTAGACTTTTTGTAGGTATAACCATAGTCGACATCGCCAGTATTGCCAGTATTGCCATGCCAATACTACTTATTGCTCGGCAATACTACATTTCACAGTTTCTACAGCTTCATTAACCTGCATATTTAGCTGTGGTAAAGTGGTGCCTCCCATGTCTCTATCTCGCTCTCTCTCTCTCTCTTCTCTCTCTGTTTCAGTTTTAATGTGCTTTATTGGCATAACAAACATTTTACATTCGTATTGCCAAAGTGTTTACAACTGAGCTGCATACAAATAAAACATCATGGTTACTGTTGTAACCTCCGTTCCCTGATGGAGGGAATGAGACCTTGTGTCGATGGTAGTGACACAAGGGGTCTTCCTTGGGTGCCTTGAGTACCTCTGAACTTGAGAAAAGGACAATGTGAAATTTGCAGACAGATTTGCATGTCAAGCCCCCAGACATACGGGTATAAAGGGAGCGGACGTGTGTCTGTTTAGACAGGTTTTTTTACCGAGGAGCCAAGAATAAGGTACGGCGTGTTACAGTGGTAGGAATAGTGTCATGGCAAGATGGACACAACATCTCTCCCTCCATCAGGGAACGAGGTTACAAAAGTAACCATGACGTTCCCCTTCTGTCACTCACTTGACCGTGTGTCGATTGTAGTGACACAAGGGGTCCCATTTAAAAATGGCATGGACTAAACCGTGTTACGTGAACTGCTGAGACAGGTGCAAGCAGGCTGTTGCGTGCTAGAAGCAGCTGTGTCAGCCGCATCCGCAGCCGCAGCCTTTTCTCTCTCTATGTCTCATAGAGTGTGAAGCAGCTGGGGCTGTCTTAACGCTATAGATGGGTCGGGGAAGGCATCCTTTCCCATTCCTATTCTTTCAGGGGTGAAATGCTCTGCGGAGACCACAACCTGCCCAGACTGGGGGGAGGTAACTTTTGCTGTACCGGGCGGTCCCGCCAGGCGGCGGCGTTCTCGGGACACCGGTGGATCGCAACCGCTCTGTCCACCTGGGGGACCTCCGTGTACCTGTGTACCACCCCGCCATCCAGGGTAGTGAGAGCGGACGATCGTAGGGGCCAGTTCCAGACAGTTAAAGGTGCCCTCCACGACTGAGTCAGCTCGTCATGCACTTCCGGGAAAAAAGGAACCGGGGGGGTGGGGGGGCGTTGCTATGAGCGGTAGGCGTCACAGTGGCAATGTCGTCATCCATGTGAATATGTTTCATTTTAAACATTTTCCCAGGTGGTTGTGTATTTTGTGCATGATGTTATAAAATGCAGGTTGTTTTCTGTCACTGCAATAGTGTTATGTTTTGGCCAGATTGTATTGTATTTTACTCTGTTGTGTTTGAGTTTCCCAATAAGTGATCAAATTTTTTATTTGTGCTATAATTTGGCTGTATCCAATTAGTTTAACAGTATTGTTCTGGTCCAGGTCTCCAGTATGATGAGGGTTAGTGGATGTTGTTGAAGCATCAGGACTAAAGCTCCTGACCAGCTTAGAGAGGGGATTGGTTTCTTTGGTCAACTATTGGTATTGCAGGGCTTTATAATGATATGAGTGGGGGTCATTGAGTTTTAGATGTTATCAGAATTTGATTGCCCATTTTTAAAATAGTGGATCGTTTTTAAATTAGTGGATATTTGCCCAATTCTGCCCTGCATGCATTATTTGCTATGTGCTGGTGTAATTGTAGAATATTTTTATTTACAAAATTCTGCATGCAGGGTCTCAATTGGATGTATTTCCCATTTGTTGAATTCTTTATTTGGATTTGTTAATGGACCCCACACCTCACTGCCATACAGGGCAATTGGCTCAATCACTGATTCAAAACTTTTGAACCACATTCTGACAGGTATCTTCTATAGGACATTTTAATGACACTGAAGGCCCTGCATGTAACCCGCACACACACACACAAGACGAGACAGTCACAATGTCGATGGGAAACTGCTTTTATTAACAGTAAAGCAGGCAAAAGTACAAACAAGGGCAAATCCAAATGAGAATGGTCAATGAGAGCGGGAGGTCAAAGCCGGGGAATCAGAATGGAACAAAGGGGCAAATCCGGGAGAGAGTGGTCAACGAGAGCGGGAGGTCGAAGCCGGGAAAACAGTTAACAACAAGGGCGCAGAACTAGACGGGACTAGTGGTTCAAAGACAGGGGAACTAGGGGAACACTCGAGCTGGCAAGCTAAGGGGTAACTATTCACAGGGGAGTTCGGAACTAGATGGGACTAGCGGGAAAGCGTGGAAGCTCGAGGGAGCAAAACGAGCGTGCAAGCTCGAGGGAGCAAAACGAGCGTGCGAGCTCGAGGGAGCAAAACGAGCGTGGAAGTTCGAGGGAGCAAAACGAGCGTGCGAGCTCGAGGGAGCAAAATGAGCGTGCGAGCTCGAGGGGGCGGAACGAGCGAGCAGGGTTCGTGACAGTACTCCCCCCTCTATAACGGATGGCTCCTGACGGCCGCGTTCGGTCGCGAGAAGCGCGACCTCTGGGAAGTGGTGCTGGACGATCCCAACAAACAAAAAACCCCTGAACAGAAAACCCACAACACACATCAACAAAATTGAGGGCAGTCCAAGGGGCACAGAGGGAAATGAGACAGTCCATGGGGTCAATGGGCAGTTTCAAGGCAAGGTCAGGGGGAACATAGTGGACAGGCGGGTGGTCGGGAGATCTAGGGGGCAGCCATAGGGCAGAGGCTGGGTCAGGGGGTCTGGAAGGCGACTGGAGGACAGGGACTGGGTCCGGGGGTCTGGAAGGTGACCACCGGACAGGAATAGGGTCCGGAGGCCAGGGAAGAGGCCACAGGACAGGGAGAGGGTCAGGAAGTCCGGGCTGAGCCGTGAAAGGCGGAGCCGTCAGAGGCGGCACCGTAGGCGGCTCTGGAGGCGGGGTTCTGGAAGACTCTGGAGGTGGAGCCGAAGGAGGCTTTAGGGGCGAAGGCCTGGAAGGCTCTGGAGGTGGAGCCAAGGGAGGCGGCGCCGTGGGGGGTTTCTGAGGCGACGGCCTGGCAGGCTCTGTAGTCTCGGGGGGTAGAGCCGTAGGAGGCTCAAGGGGCAGAGCTCTAGAAAGCTCTGGAGTCTCTGGGAGCAGAGCCGTGGGAGGCTTGGGAGGTGGAGCCGTAGGAGGCTCTGGAGGGGGAGCCGTAGGAGGCTCGGGAGGCGGAGCCCTAGAAAGCTCTGGAGTCTCTGGGAGCAGAGCCGTGAGAGGCTCGGGAGGTGGAGCCGTAGGAGGCTCTGGAGGGGGGGCCGTAGGAGGCTCGGGAGGCGGAGCCCTAGAAAGCTCTGGAGTCTTGAGGGGGGGAGCCATGAAAGACTCAAGAGACGAAGCCCTGAGAGGATTGAGAGGGGGAGGAGTCCTGAAAGACTCGAGGGACGGAGCCCTGAGAGGCTCGAGAGGAGGAAGAGCCCTGGGAGACTCGAGAGACGAAGCCCTGAGAGGCTTGAGGGGTGGAACCATGAAAGACTCGAGGGACAGGGCCCTGAGAGGCTCGAGGGGGAGGAGCCCTGAAAGACTCGAGAGGAGAAGCCCTGAGAGGCTTGAGAGGGGGTGGAGCCCTAAGAGACTCGAGAGACGAAGCCCTGAGAGGCTTGAGGGGTGGAGCCATGAGAGGCTCGAGGGACGGAGCCCTGAGAGGCTCGAGGGGAGGAGGAGCCCTGAAAGACTCGAGAGGAGAAGCCCTGGGAGGCTTGAGAGGGGGAGGAGCCCTGAGAGACTGAGAGGAGCCCTAGAGCTGAGAGAGCCTGAGAGGCTGGAGCCATGAGAGGCTGAGGGCTGAGCCCTGAGAGGCTCGAGGGGAGGAGGAGCCCTGAAAGACTCGAGAGGAGAAGCCCTGAGAGGCTTGGAAGGAGGGGGAGCCCTGAAAGACTCGAGAGGAGGAGCCCTGGGAGGCTTGAGAGGCGGAGCCCGGGGGGCTCCAGGGGTAGAGCTCTGGGAGGCTCGAGAAACGGAGCCCTGGGAGGCTCGAGAGGAGGAGCCCTGGGAGGCTCGAGAGGAGGAGCCTTGGGAGGCTCGTGAGGCGGAGGCCGCGAGGGCTCTGAGGGGCGAGCAGGGGCTGGCAGAGCCGTGGAAGACTCGGAGAGCGGAGCAGAGGCTGGCAGAGTCGTGGAAGACTCTGAGGGCGGAGCAGAGCCCGGCAGAGCTGTGGAAGACTCTGAGGGCGGAGCAAAGCCCGGCAGAGCCGTGGAAGACTCTGAGGGCGGAGCAGAGCCCGGCAGAGCCGTGGAAGACTCTGAGGGCGGAGCCGAGCCTGGCAGAGCCGTGGAAGACTCTGAGGGTGGAGTAGAGCCCGGCAGAGCCATGGAAGACTCTGAGGGCGGAGCAGAGGTCGGTTGAGCTGTGGAAGGCTCTGAGGGAACCTCTGCGGTCTTGAGCACAAGACGAGACTGGGGAGAAGGAGCCCTCTTCCTTCTCTTACGTCTTCGGCCAACAGGGGATGTGGCCATGGGGACGGTCGAGGCTACAGGCGCTGGCTCTCTGACCGTGGCAGACATGGGCGCTGGCTCGCCGGCCGTGGCAGGCATGGGCGCTGGCTCATTGGCCGTGGCAGACCTGGGCGCTGGCTCGTTGGCCGTGGCAGGCATGGGCGCTGGCTCGCTGGCCGTGGCAGGCATGGGCGTCGGGCCGTGGTAGGCTTCGAGACGGGGGCCGCGGCGTGGAGCGCTGGTTCAGTGTCTGCCTCCCCCACAGTAAACGAGGAACCAGCGTACAGTACGGCGAGGTCAATAAACTGAGCCAGGTTAAGGGAGCAGCGACCACCAGGCATGAATGATGAGGTTGGCTCATTCAGTCCACATTGAAAAATGTCTTTCAGAGCCACCTCATCAAAATTCACCTGGTACGCCAGGGCACAAAAATCCATAACATAAGCCTCCAAGGGTTGGCTCCCCTGGCGCAAAACCAAGAGTCGGGCCGCTGACTCCATAATGTCAAGGATGGGGTTATGAGTTACACAACCACTGCCTTGCATGAAAAACCCTTGGTTAGCGTCCGAAGAGCCATAAAACCTCTCCGGGGATGGAGAGCATACGGCGCTTGCGGATGCGTGGAGAGCATCAACGGGCTCAGGGGCAGACACAGGTGAAACAGGGTGAAATATTTCAGACACAGTACATACCTGCTGCCCCTGGGCCGCGAGCGCTTGGTCATGTCTCCAAATCGTAGCTCCTCGCGCCGAATGCGACGTGCACATCCGCTCTAGTGAGCTACGCGAATCCTCCGCGTGATGCATTGTGACTGTCTTCGGTGAGGTTGGTTATTCTGTAACCCGCACACACACACACAAGACGAGACAGTCACAATGTCGATGGGAAACTGCTTTTATTAACAGCAAAGCAGGCAAAAGTACAAACAAGGGCAAATCCAAATGGTCAACGAGAGCAGGAGGTCAAAGCCGGGGAATCAGAATGGAACAAAGGGGCAAATCCGGGAGAGAGTGGTCAACGAGAGCGGGAGGTCGAAGCCGGGAAAACAGTTAACAACAAGGGCACAGAACTAGACGGGACTAGTGGTTCAAAGACAGGGGAACTAGGGGAACACTCGAGCTGGCAAGCTAAGGGGTAACTATTCACAGGGGAGTTCGGAACTAGACGGGACTAGCGGGAAAGCGTGGAAGCTCGAGGGAGCAAAACAAGCGTGCAAGCTCGAGGGAGCAAAACGAGCGTGGAAGTTCGAGGGAGCAAAACGAGCGTGCGAGCTCGAGGGAGCAAAACGAGCGTGCGAGCTCGAGGGGGCGGAACGAGCGAGCGGGGTTCGTGACACTGCAAGCTTTATCTCTCAAGATCATTCACTGCAGGGTTAAAGTTTCCAGTGGAAGTGATTTTTAGTCCTAGATAATTGTAGTGTGGTGAGTGAGTTATTTGGTTATTTTCCTAATATGAATATTCATCTTTTCTGGAAGTTCATGATTTTAGTTTTATTGGGGTTTACTGTCAGAGCCCATGTCTGACAGTATTGCTCTAGCAGCTCCAGGTTCTGCTGTAGACCCTGTTCAGTGGGAGACAACAGAACCAGGTAATCCTGCGAACAGCAGGCATTTGATTGCTGAGTCATGTAGAGTGAGACCTGGGGCTGCAGCTCTCTCCACACTGGTTGCTAGTTCATTGATATAAATATTAAACAACGTTGGGCTTATAAAGCAACCGTGTCTCACTCCACACTCCTGGGAAACCAATCTTGTTCTTTTTGTGCTAATTCTGATGCCACATTTGCTTTCAGTATACATTTATTTAATGAGGTCATAGGTTTTACCTCCTATACCACTTTCAGTAAGTTTGTAAAATAATCCATTGTGCCAGTTTGAAGCAAATGCTTTTTTCAATAAAGTCAATAAAGCATGCAAAAGATTTTCCTTTATTTTGTACAACATGTTTTTCAATTAAGTTTTGTAATGTGTAAATATGGTCAGATGTAAGGATGATAATGTATTATTATTATAATTTTTTTATTTTTAAAGATGGGTGTTACCAGTCCTTGAAAAAAAGCTGCAGTGAAACTGAATGGTGACTTTGACATTCTTCCCATTGTGCCCAACATCTTTTGTGCTAAACAGAAGAAATAAATTAATGTTGGGAACAACATGAAGTTGAGTAATAATGACAGAAATATATATATATATATAACTAACTGTTTAAGTTTTTGTTAAAGGTATCTGCCAGAACAACATCAATGTAAGTCAGAACATGATAGCATCACCTCTTGCTGGGAAACAAATGACTGAAGGAAAGGGCGATAATGTAAAAATGTTTGCTACAATTCATTTAAAGAAAAGGCTACATTTTGAGAGGTAACTTTGAGAAACTTCAACTAGTGCCGTGTCATGTGAGCAAGTATTTTAGAAATTATTTGTAGCGAATAATTACAAAAATGTTAGTACACATCCTGAAGATAATATAAAAATACTTCTCTCAAAGTCACCAAAATGTAAGCTTGGGTGCCTGACCCCAGAACCCCTAGACAATAATGGTACACTTCTTTAATTGTTTAGGTTTCTCTGCATACCCAGAGAACATCTCGGGCTACTTAACTGTAACCCCTGTTCCCTGAAAAACCGTAACGAGATGCTGCGCTGATTTAGCGCTTAGGGAACGTCTTTAGGAGTGATCAGCTGTGAATGTGTGTGCAACACGTCAATGAAATTGACTAGAATTTATAGACTCTGCCTGCGACATCATTAGGATGTGCCGGTAAAGGGGCTATAAATAGATGCGCCACAGGTGCATAATCAGGTATTTTGTCTGAAGAGCAGTCCTGGGGTATCCTCAGTGCGGCAATGAAGTGCAGCATCTCGTTCCGCTTTTTTAGGGAACAGGGGTTACCTCACCCAATGCGACATTGTCTGCTTGGTGGCGGCCACCCTCTTGTTACGGCCCCCATGACAAACAAATAGTTTTGATGGGAACAAATCTTGGAGGCACCCCTGATTTCAGTCATACACTGTAAATTCATAAAAATATACTTAAAATTAAGTGTGCAGCATGGGCATTAGGGCGATATGTGCGACACACTGCCAAACAGGAAAAGGAAGGGATTTTTTTTTCTAACCAATTCTATCACTACAACAGTCATTATCAGTGTTCTAATCTAGACATCTGATCTGCCAATCAGGCTAAAGTCATGCTTAATATGGCCCCACCCCTTTTGGGGCAATTTCAATCAGGTTGAAAATCGCCCCAGAAGTCTCTCATAGACTCTCATGTAAAAAAATTTTTTTAAATATCAGTGCTTTCAATACAATCTCTATGCTTCCGGGAGAGCTTGCACTTACGCGCTTTCGTCATACGTAACGTAACCATGAGCGTAACTAAGAAAAGGGCGGGTAGCAGTGTCAATCAATTCACATACTACTGTCAAGATGGCTAGCGTTCAGTGCAACTCGATTGTCTCTTTGAAAGAAGTTACTTTTAGTCTGCGAACGAATCAAGATAAACTGTCAGTGAAACAATTAGGACCTCCCAGACCAAATTTAATCATTCAACAGGTTTCTACTAAAGGGGGAAAGTCCTACACCCGAGGATTTTCTAAAAAAAGGTACGAACGAAAAACCTGGCTAGCAGGCTGCGACGTAGCCAATGCAGTCTTCTGCTACCCCTGCCTACTCTTTCACTCTGAAGGCAGCACGGCAGACAGCACCACTTGAGTGTTTGAGTTAGCTTTGCGAGGCAAAGATGAAACTGAGGGCTTCACCAACCCTGGTATTTTTCTTGGACTGGTCACCTTTGTGGCACAGTTAGATGAGGTGATTGATGAGCATCTTAAAAATGCTAAAGTTTTCAAGGGTACATCAAAGACCATTCAAAACGAGCTACTGGAGTGTATGCTAGCGGTCGTGAGGGAACATATTGTGGAGGAGGTGAAGTCGGCGAACTTCGTAGCCATCCAAGCCGACGAGACCACGGATGTTTCTACAAAGACACAGCTGGTGCTTGAGGTGAGGTACATCGATAGCAGCCATAAAGTGCAGGAACGCTTTTTTGAGTTTCTTCCCATCTCGGAATCAACCTCAATCTGAATTGCCAGTGTGCTTTTGGAGAGACTGAACGGTATTTTTGCAGATGACGAAAAAGTTAAACTCATTGCGCAAGCTTACGATGGAGCCAGTGTGATGAGGGGAGAGAAGGCTGGTGTGCAGCAAAAGGTGCGTGAGCATTTTAAGAATGCCCATTATGTGCATTGCTATGCGCATCAGCTGAATTTGATCATGCAGCAAGCTACTTCTCGCATTGAAAATGTTAATATTTTATTTTCCGATCTGAGCGAGATTGCAACTTTTTTTTTTTTTCCCCAGTCACCCAAACGGACCAGCATTCTTGACTAGACTGTTGAACTAAGACTGCCCAGAACTTCATCAGCAGAGTCGTGAACACTGTCTACGAGAATCGAGACGACCTCATACAATGTTTTGAAGCCATCAGGACGGGTTCATTGGGTTCATTTGACCAGCCAACCTTGAGAGAGGCATCTGGCCACGTGAGGATGCTACATGATGAAGATTTCATTTTTTTCCTGTGGCTTTTTCACAAAATCATGCCCCACGTCGATACTCTGTATCAGAAGCTCCAGAAGAAGGACATCGATGCTGTCTTCATGAAACGTTCCCTCGACAGCTTCACAAACAGTGTGCAGGCCATAAGGTAAGATTAAACAATATTCTATCGTTCTCAAACGATACAAATGTCATTTGTATGCATGAAAGGAGACTGCATTTGTGTTAGAAATTACATTATTCTCATTATATATGGCCAGTGGTGTAATCTAGCTTACTTGATATACTGTATACTGTGCTGAACATCCAGTCTAGGTGAAAGACAAAGGCTAACTTAAACATTAAAGACTTTATGCATCCCTGCCCATTTTAAGTGGAACTGAAATCTTTGTACTATACGTGGATAAATTGCGTATACCTGTGCATCACATAGACTACAGTACTGTACGTAGCCTAACAAACACATTGGTCTGTTTGCCTTCAGGGACTCACCTCAACAGCAGCTGCAAGTAGCAACAGTAGCCAAAAGACCCAGAACGGCTTTGAGAGACGAGGAGAAGCAGAGGCTGTCTGAAGAGGTCTACGACACCATCCTGGATCACACCAAAGCAAGGTTCTCTTTCACTGGCCACCTTTTGAGTGCTACCTTACTGCAAACAGATATGTTTGAAAGGTACTGCCATTAATTTCCTGCTGTGGCTCTGAATGCCACTGTGAATGCATACACTAATGCTGAACAAGGCAAAACACAAGACAGAACTCTCTCTGATCTATGATTGAGTCCTGAATTCAAGGGCTGCTGTGGTGCACTGGCACTGTACCAGGTTCTCATGAGCTACAACCTCCAGGAGACATTCTCTGAGACTGTGACTCTGTTGAACATCCTCATAACAACTCCCATGACAACAGCTGAGGCTGAGAGATGTTTCTCAACTTTGACACGAGTTAAGACATTCTTGCGAAATTCAATGGGCCAGGAACGTCTGAATGCACTGGCCATGCTTTCCATGGAGAGGGAACTCGTCCTCAACATGCCTGATTTCAATGAGAAAGTAATTGACCACTTTGCTGCATTGAAAGAGAGAAGAGCACAGTTTCAGTACAAATAATGTAGCCTCTTTCTCTCTCTCTCTCTCTCTCTCTCTCTCTCTCCCTGTCTGTCTCTTTAACACACACACACACACACACACACCAAATCAGTTCACAGTTGATGTTGTTTTAAATAGTTATTTTTCATTCATTCAAAAAAAAAGTACAAGAAAATCTGTTCATGTTCATTTTTACAAATCTATACAAATGGCCAGAATATGGTTGTTCATATTTACAAAGCCTGTTTTCAGGCAAAATGTGTATCACTGATCATGTACATTTTCACAAATCTATACAAGAGGGCAGAAGTTAATTTGCTTTTATTAAGTAGCAATTTGGTGATATCCTACATTCCAGAAAATGTAGTTCTAAAGATCCACTTCTCTCAACAATTTGTCTACTAAGCTGAAATTTTATTTGTTTATGGAAATGCAGATTGTTTATGCAGTGTTGAGGAATGTGAAAGAACACCCTTGATTATTTGTACTGTGATAACTTACATTGCTTTTGTAAGCCAATACTTTTGAGATCAGTCAATAAATGCTTCTGGTATTGACTTATATGCTGCCCGCATCTTTATGTTGTTGTTGGACATATCTTTTTAAAAATGTGTCCTGTTTAGCTATTTTACAACACACAACATTGGTTTAATGTAAGAAATGAATAAGTGGAATAATTAATTGTGGAGCATTTTTTATTATGAAGGGTCCTGGATGCTAATTTCTTACATAGCTTTCCACCTGTAACTTATGTAGCTAGAGGGGAAGTCGGTACCCATTGAATGGGTCACCTTAATCATTATCAGAAAAATTGCCCCCCCTGAGAATTTTTTCAGGAGCCACCACTGGTGTGCAGTGGCAATATGCTTACGTCAATGAACATGAAAAAACTATTTTATAGCAGGTAGCTAATTTATTTTAGCATTTTATACCACAGCAATAAAATGAGTCAATACTACTTTGACACGTGATGGCACCCCTGGGTATGGGTAACCATGCCTTGTGTTGTGTTAATAGTCAAAAAAGCTTTTAAAATACATTATCTCATATAACCCATGGGTAACAATTGACAAAGCTAAAGCAGAGCTCAGCACTAACATTGACTTGCCCGACCAGACAAGGAGACTGATTAAAAGGTTAATAACAAAACAATAACCGGCTATATTCGTGATAGCCTATAGGCCTGGGTCACTTATTCGAAATTGTATATTCTTATTCTGCTGTTGAAATAATCAAGAGCACATCATTTTATAATTCGCAAGCGATCTAGTAACAGCTGCGCTCTGTTTGATTGACAGGCGATGTATGCGTGTGTTCTGAAAATGCTTGTGCTAATGCGTAGCTCAACGGGCAAATGCATTTCAAAATTCCACCAAGATGTCTTGGTGAGGTATTCATGTAAACACAGAGAGTGTTGTCTAAAGTGAATGTAAACAGTGGAGAAAAAAGCGGATTTGTATTAAAATGTCGGACTTGTATGTATACATGTAAGTTAATAGACCGCTGCTGTCTAGTGTAGTGTGTCATTATAATAATCAACAACCAGAACCAGAAAATGAGAAAATACTCACTGCCCTTGACTGAATAACGTTAGATTTAAAAAGTATTCATGTATTATAATCATTACAAGACCAGTAGTAGTTTTGCTGCATTTCATTCTGAATGTTTCCTTGAATACTTGATAGCCTACTGTGTTAAAAAACTTTTAAAGCTGTTAAAAAGTACTGAGTCTTCTTAATTTGTATTTTTTGATCTATAATTTTTTTTATCTATTTCTATTCATTGCTGTTTTTTATTATTTTTTATTTTTATTTTTTTATTACTGACTGTTTACTATTCTTGAATAATTACTTAAGAACTTGAAACCATTCTTCCATAATTAACATTAATTAGTTTTATTATTTGTTTTGGTATTAAGGCTGGTAATGAGAATCGTCAAATTTCACTACCGATTACTGAAATGTTGGTATTGTGACAATGTACATGGTCACAATACCATTATTGTACATGGTAGATCTTGCTGCAATAACATGATGAATAAGTAAATCTCATTCCATAGAACTATGAGCATCCCTGCTGTTAATGGTGGTGATGGAGGATTTTCTTTATTTGACTACCATACGTAACATAAAATAAATACCAAATGACAAATATACAACATAAACTTTAACGTTACTTGAGCATGTAAATTAAATGCCCTTTTTTCTCTCTGGACAAGTAACTTTTTTACCTGGACAAGTGAATGACTAACTTACTTGGTAAAACATGATGATGCTTAATGTTGAGCCCTGGCTAAAGGACCTGTCACAAGCTCATAATTTTTAAATACATTATAACAAGGAGGTATATAATATACTGGAGAGAGCTATCTGTTAGTATTCCCATTTAATGGCAGCTGCATGTCAGCCACATTCATCCATGCCTACCACCATATTTGCTGATGGGATAATTTTCTGAAGTCTATTATGCCAACATCTACCAGCAGGGGCTAACTGCCCATGCTAACCAGTCAAACCTTGACCCCCTGAATTGCTCACCTAATTGTCAGTGGAAAATCAGCGTACATACGTTATATTAACTGTTTTCCGCAATGAAAGCTACCAATGTAATTGTAAGCACTGCGCTAAATGTCTTTTTTATAGCATATTACTGTCTCATGAATCTGAGCAATGATGCTTATTTCCATATTTTGCAGGCAACTTTCAGTGGCTGTTCATGTTTGTACATGAATATACCCATTATCTTTAATTTAGAACTGGCAGACAGACCTTTTTTACCTCTCGTGTGCTGTTTGCCTTGAATGATGTAAAGCTTTGCACTTTTCTCACAGGATTACAGAGTGAACATATTTCTCCGGCAGCAGTGGAACGACCCACGGTTAGCTTACAGCGAATATCCAGATAACTCTCTGGACCTGGATCCCTCTATGTTAGACTCTATTTGGAAGCCTGATCTGTTCTTTGCCAATGAGAAGGGGGCACACTTCCACGAGGTTACCACAGACAACAAGCTCTTGAGAATATTCCATAATGGAAATGTCCTCTATTCAATCAGGTAAGACTCTTCTGAACTAGCATATGAGAATGTTAACAAGCAGTGTTGGGGTGTAATTAACTAAAAGAAGAGATGCTAATAATTTTTCAAACTTTTTCAGTATCGTGACAATAATTCAGCTGTTTTCAAAATGGTCTGTTCTAGTAACAATCTAATTTTGCCCAAGTAGAGGTGTAGCACAATAATATGCTATAACACTGTGAATTCGGCATCAGGAGGTTGAAAGAAAGTTCTGCTACTGAAATCAGTCTGTGCTTACCAAAATTCGAAACCACTGCCCCTAGTGGACAAAGCTGGAATTGTTGTGGAGGTGAAATGTCCACAGGGTGGCGCCAAAAGTGAGTTTTATTTGAAGTTGTATATGAGGTAACACAGTCAACACCTGTGCATATTTTATTAATTCAACTCAACTCATTTTTCAAACAAAAATGCAACCTCAGAATCACGCTCACCATTGTTTATGTGATGCAGTTACTTTTTATATTCCACAGGACCTAAACCTGTCTCAGATTGAACACAATTACAACCTGGTTTCTTTATTTTTTTTCCCAAATATTTTTATTAAGAGAACAAAATGCATATTTCCTGTCACAGAGATACAATACAATTCATATTTTTTGTATATATATATATATATATATATATATATATATATATATATATATATATATATATATATATGCACTCTGATCTTAGTGTAGAAAATAAAAAAAGTACAATCAACTGAACAAACCCACCTCCCTGGCTCATCATGTCTAATTCACATATATAAATGGTTGTTTATATATTATAAATTCCAACAACAGGAAAAAAAATTCAAATGGGAAGTGCCTGTAACTCCATAAAATAAGAAATTAGGGTTGCCATTTGTGGAAAACTTGTCAGTACATCCCCTTATCATATATTTTCATCATGTCCCTATAGCCACTGGGAGATGGATGGATATTTTACAGACTTCCAATGCAACAGTAAGGAACGTCTTGCTATTAAGGATGCGAAAGCTATAATATCTATTTGTATACAGCTTTATGGATCTGAGGCATCAGCAATCCCGAATATAGCAATCAATGGGCAAGGTTTTAGATCTACTCTGAGAATAGAGGACATATATTAAAGAAACCAGTCCAAAAACCATACAGATCAGGGCAAAGGAAAAACATATGACTAAGATGACAGGTAGAGCCATGGCATTTATCACATTTGTCTTCCACTGCTGGATATATTACAGAAAGTCTTGACTTAGACCAGTGGACCCTATGTAAAACTTTGAATTAGATGAATCCAAGATGAGCATCCAATTCACTTATTTGTACTCTTAATTCCATTTCCCATGCATTCTTAATTTTGGTACTCGACTGACTGCTTAAAGCCAGAATAAAGTCATATATCTTTGAAATCATTCCTCTCTGATGTGGATTATATGAGAGCAAGCTCTCCCACAGCTGTTCTGGAGGTGCAGAGGGATTAGGGATACATCTAGAAATACAATTTTGAATTTGAAAATAGCAAAACAGATGTAGATGACAAGTTGACAAAACGATCAAAGACACCATCTACATACAAATGTTTTTATTGTTTTATGCCCTTGTCATACCACACTGAAAATATAGTCCAAACATGATGGAGGAAATAAGTGGTTATTGCTTAAAGGACCCAAAGAGGATGCACCTACAAATTTAAAGTGCTGTCTAAATTGATACTAGATCTTAAGTGTGTTACGGTCAACTTGATTATCAGCATATAAAGAAAGTTTTGTTGGTAGAGAGGAATAAAGTAAAGCAGGTATAGAGGATACCCTACAAGATGATAATTCCAATTTACAGGAGTTCCAGTAGATTCAACCCAGTAGCAAAGTTTATGGATGTGCACAGCCTAGTAATAAGATTGAAAATTGGGTAATGCAAGTCCCCCACTAAGTCTACATCTCTTCAATAAAGTTTTATGAACACTTGTAAAAGTTCCAAGGATTCATTTAACACATGGTGCCAATTTTCCAATAAAAGTTTTAAAAAATTCAATTGGAAACCCATCCGGGCCAGGGGCATTGTTAGATTGTATAGTTTGAATTTAATTAAACATTTCTTCAAGAGAGAGTGGGGAGTCCAGTTGTTTGGCAGTATTAGAATCAATAACAGGGTTACAAAGGTTTTGAAAAAATTCATCCAATTTAGCATTGTCTGTAGGAAATTCAGATTTATAAAATGAAAAGTATAATGATTTAAAAGTAGCATTAATTTCCTTGGGATCAGTAGTGATAATATTATACAAGTTTTTAATACTAGGTATCAGACGGAAAGTGGCCTGTCGCCGTAGCTGATGTGTGAGTAAACAACTTGGCTTGTCGCCATGTTCATAGTATGAACCACGTGTACGTAGTAACAAGTGCTCTGCTTCTTTAGTCGAAATAAGATTGAATTCTGCTTGTATGTCTTAGATCGAGGTTACTGATCGCAGATGTGAGTTCATAAAGCCTAGCAGTGCGCCTTTTATTAGAGAGCAGAGTAAGAAATAATCTGCCCTCTGAGATAGGATTTAAGTGTCTCCCATAATAATGAATAATAAGAGTCATTCTGATTGAAGGAAAGAAAGTGATAATAGAAATTATTTGTTTGCCAAAAGAAAAGAGTTAAATCTCCAAAGCGGTGGGTTATGTTTATAAATAGAAAGTTGAAAGAGGCGCATGGTCAGAAATGAAAATACCCAAATAGTCAGAAGAAACAACACAAGAATTAAGAGTACTGTCTATAAAAAAATCCTCAAATAGGAATGATGCACCTGGGAGAAAAATGACAATTTTTTAAGAGAAGGGTTCTGGGGTCTAAATCGGAAAATGTTTTAGACATAGCAGATTGAGTCAGATTATGGGGATTAGACCGATCCAAGTTTGGGTCAAAAACACAGTTTTAATCCCCTATGAAAATCAACAGGTGAGTATTTAAAAAGCAAATGCCACATCATCAAAGTTTTCAGCATATACATTCACCAACAAAACCTGTTTTTGCATTAGGGTTCCAGCAAACTATAAGGTATCTACCATTCACATCAGCAATAACATTAGTGGAGGAAAACTGTGACTTTTTGCTTATTAAAATAGCGACCCCCTCTTGCCTTTGAATTAAAATTCAAGTGGAAGACTTGCTCACCCAAGGGTAGTGCAACCTATAGTGATCACGAAGGTGAGTCTCCTGTAAAAAATACTATATCAGAGTTTAAACGTTTCATATGTGTAAAAACCTTAGATCTCTTGACGTTCCAACTAATAAATCTTAGAGGTGTGCCTGTCCTAGCAGTGCTGGGATCCATATTACTATTAACCATTTAAAATAAACAACAGGGATACAGAGCCGAAGTGGGACACCCTCCCCGCAACAAACCCCTGAACACGCACAGAACCAAAGTCTCCATATAAAAAACTAACAAAGGAGACACCAGTGTTTCCCTCAGTAACCAAAAGTTGTCCACAATGTGAAAACAACTCGGAGAGTGAGCAGAACTAAAAAAAAAAAGGGGTAAAAGAAAAGACTCCTACTGACTTCAATTCAGCTAAACAGTCTGCGTGCAATGACAAATACATTATAATATATTTTAAAGCCTTGTGTTACAAATTACCTTGTTATATGAAAGTGAGCATTACAGAAAAACATTGGTACGTGCTCCAGTAGAATAAATCAAATTACTACAAAGAACAGATAGATGAAATACAGGTTATGTAATAGTATAGCACGTAAGGCTAAGGAAAAAATACACTAACATAAATTTAAACAAACATAAACAACACTAACCTAGTCACAACCTGGTTTCTATAAGTCCACAATCCATGTTTCGGAGATCAGCAGCACCATGGGGAAAGACAAAGACCTTTGACTTTTCTAAAAATGTGTGATGTGGATGGTGGTTGTCAGAAATGTAACAGAATGGGGCTGATTTCAGGGTAGATTTGGAACATTCAGAAGCAGCATTTCATGTGTGATCATGTTGGTGCATTAAGCATTACAGTTAAGAAAGGTGAGGCAACAATTAAACATGCTCTCCTAAACGATACTTTCTCCCATACACTGGAAAGTCTGATTCATTTTATAGAATCAGTTCACTCATGTAAATGAAAATGTTCATGAACATTAACCGATTTAAAAACAGGCTTCACCAATTCGAGTAATAGGCATAAGTACCTACACAGCATTTTAGGTCATTTATTACAGCAAAATACTTTGTTAAATGCTACTGCTCATAATTTTTTCAACTATGTTATACAAGATAGTGTGTATTCTGATTTATATATATATATATATATATATATATATATACATATACTGGCAGACAAAAGTTTGGAATAATGTATCTCTTATGTAAAGAAATTGGTACTTGTATTCACGAAAGTGGCATTCAACTGATCACAATGTATTGTCAGGACATTAATAATGTGAAAAATTACTTTTACAATTTAAAAAAAACTACTTCAAAGAGTTCTCATAAAAAACCTCCACGTGCAGCAACAACAGCTTTTTAGATCCAAGGCATTCTAGCTGTCAGTTTGTCCAGATACTCAGGTGACATTTCATCCCACGCTTCCTGTAGCACTTGCCATAGATGTGGCTGTCTTGTCGGGCACTTCTCATCCACCTTACAATCTGGCTGGTCCCACAAAAGCTCAGTGGGGTTAAGATCCATAATACTCTTTTCCAATTACCTGTGGCTTTTTCTTTAGCTTCATTTAATGAACCAAATAGCTTTCAACTGTGTTTGATATAATGGCAAGTGATTTTTCTAGTACCAAATTACAATTTAACATGATAACTCAAGGATAAGTTGTTGGAGTGATGGCTGCTGGAAATGGGGCCTGGAAGATGGCAGCAGGAGTAGTAGGAGTTGTCACAGCTCAAGTCACTGTGCGCCACTCACATCCCCGGCGACCTCAATGTGGTAGCGGACGCGCTGTCACGACAACGCTGGCCCGGTGGAGAGTGGAGGCTTCCCTCCCAGTCGGTCCAGCTGATTTGGGAACGATTCGCAAGGACCAAGAAGACCTGTTTGCATCCCGAGAGACCTCCCACTTCCCGCTCTGGTATGCCCGAACAGAGACTCCCCTCGGGGAAGACGCGCTGGCACACAGCTGGCCCTCGGGGCTGCGCAAGTATGCATTTCCCCCAGTGAGCCTTCTTGCACAGGTGCTGTCTAGTATAGCTGGTCTAGTGGCTCCGTACTGGCCCACCCGGGTCTGGTTCTCGGACCTCGTACTCCTCACGACAGCCCCTCCCTGGTGAATTCCCCTGAGAAAAGACCTTCTTTCTCAGGGACGGGGCATGCTCTGGCATCTGCACCCAGACCTCTGGAACCTCCACGTCTGGCCCCTGGACGGGACGCGGAAGATCTAGCTGGTATACCACCTGCTGTCGTAGACACGATCAGCCAAGCCAGAGCCCCCTCTACCAGGCAACTTTATGCCCTGAAGTGGTGCTTGTTCGCAAATTGGTGTTCTTCCCGGGCTGAAGACCCACAGAGGTGTGCAGTTAGGTCAGTGCTCTTATTCCTGCAGGAGAGGCTGGAGGGGAGGCTGTCCCCTTCCACCTTGAAGGTGTATGTTGCTGCTATCGCGGCCCACCATGACGCAGTAGATGGCAAGTCTTTGGGCAAGCACGACTTAATCATCAGGTTCTTGAGAGGCGCCCGGAGGTTAAATCCTTCCTGACCAAGCCTGTTCCCCTTCTGGGATCTCTCAGTGGTCCTCACGGGCCTTCAGAGACCCCCCCCCACCCTTTGAGCCAATAGAATCAGCTGGACTCAGGGCCCTCTCTCTAAAGACTGCCCTGCTGATCGCGCTCGCCTCTAGCAAGAGGGTCGGGGACCTGCAGGCATTCTCTGTCAGCGACACTTTCCTGGAGTTCGGTCCGGCAGACACACATGTGATCCTAAGACCGCAACTGGGCTACGCGCCCAAGGTTTCTACCATGGCCATCAGAGACCAGGTAGTGAACCTGCAAGCGCTGCCCCGGGAGAAAAGAGTCCCAGCACCTTCAGTGCTGTGTCCGGTACGTGCTTTGCGTACCTACTTGGACCGCACACAGAGATTTAGACGTTTTGAGCAGCTCTTTGTCTGCTTTGGTGTACAGCGGAAAGGGAACGCTGTCTCCAAACAGAGGAGCACACTCAACAAGGAGTGTTGCATCCTCGTAGGCACTGGCCAGAGGCACCTCCCTGGGAGACATATGTAGAGCAACGGGTTGGGCAACACCTAATACCTTTGCGAGATTTTACATTGTCAGGGTTTAGTCAGTATCGTCCCGTGTTTTCTCAGGTCCGAGCCGGTAGAACACGCTGACGGACTGGCCGGGTGGATCGCTTGCACCTAGCGCCCTTTCCATCGGCTGAGGTAAAACTGTGCGCTCTCTCTCCCATGAGATTGCGTACATTCGGATCCCTGGATGACTCCTTCCTTGCCCTATGGGTCTGCAATTCAGCGGAGGAATTTGCCGACCCAATCCACTGCGAGTACTCAAATCTACCCTGTAATGGAATAGGTGCTCCACAGGTCCGGACTCCTGCGTGGACTCCTCCAGTGTGTATTTTCCGCATTACTGTCCCCTTACAGTTGGACCCGCGTCTCCCTTAAGCAGTTTCAGCTGCCCTCTGGTTGCCACGTGCAACTCCCCCCTCCTTGAGGCTGGATCTACCACCGCGCCATTTTTCCACATGTGACCTGAGTGGCCCATGTGATGTATTTCGTCACTTTTACCTCCCCGTCTCTGGGCAGGTGTGGGCTCCGCAGGGTCTTTTCAACCTGAAATAATAGGAAACTGGGTAAGACCCCCTTCCCACGATGCGTCTAAGGACCCCAGCTGTTTGGCTCTATGCGAGAAACATAGAGAGAAAAGAAGCCCGGCTAGGCTCGGCCTATTCCCAGGTTGGCAAGCGTCACCTTGTTCCCCTGTTTAGGGTAACCAGAAGGATTCCGACGACTTTTATGGGGCATTGGGTAAGGGTACGTGCAGCCTGACACAACTGGTCGCCTTTGCACATGAAATACCTGTCTGCTCTTGTGTCAGCAGTACATGTACATGGCTCAGCGCATGGCCTGAATTAAATTGGACCCCTAGTGTCGCTTCTTCGATACAACGTTGTGTCCTCCCGCCCGTCGCTGAGCCGAGCCACTGTGGTGGCCGGACCATTTCCGGCTCCTCAGAAAAATCCTGAATGAACTCGACGTATTTCCCTTTTTTCTTTTATGTCCGGGGGCGGGGTATGCAAATACTGTCTGCCTAATTCTCATTGGCCTTTTTTCATAGATCAGAGGCCTTCTTCAACACAACGTCTTGTTCCCTCCATCAGGGAATGGAGGTTACATACGTAACCTAGACAATTTTTCTCCAGAGACCTTGAGTTGGATAGAATCATATTTCTCAGGTCGAACACAGTTTGTTCAAGTACTGAATTATAAATCAATAGCCCTAAGTATATCCACAGGTGTTCCCCAAGGATCTGTTCTGGGTCCATTGCTATTTACTTTGTATATTAATGTTCTTCCATCTGTTTGTCCCAACACTAACATCCAGATTAATGTGGACGACACTGTTATTTATAGACATGGGAGCAGTGTGTCACAAGTTGCTAATGAACTTTCAAAATCCATGGTTCATGTACCAGCTTGGTTAGAACTATGCCATTTACAATTAAATATCTCTAAAACAGTGTGTATATTTTTACCAAAACAAATAGTTCAAGTGTAGTGCCAGATGTTTTTCTATCAGGGGAAAGGATACAAGTTGTATCTGAATATAAGTACCTTGGAATTTTAATTGATTCCAGGCTTTCTTTCAAAGCTCAGGTTAAAAAGGCCTGCAGTCAGGTCAAATTTAGTCTCAATTATTTGATTTATTCGAGATTGTATGTCTACAGAGGCCGCTATGATGTATGTAAATTCTATGGTAATTTCTCATATTACTTATTGTTGAACAACTTGGTCACAAGCTAGTACAACTACTCTAAAACATTGGAGTCTCTGTATAAACAATCACTAAAAACTCTTGACAAGAAATCGGTTAATTTTTATCATTGTTCAATATTAAAAAAATATAATCTGCTTAGTTGGAAATGCATGATCAAATATTTAGATGTTTGTCTTATGTTTAAGACTATACATAGCTTGACCAACAGTAAAACAGTATAAGAACAACTGGCCATTGGTCCACAATTTATTGTGGACATTTATTGTGCTTGGAATCAATTATGTTTTTGTACTTTTGTATTAGTATTAGTATTTGATCATGTAGTTTATGTGTTTTTTCTTGTTTTTCTTGACTTTTTAACATTCTGTCAAGGGTCTACAGATGAAAAATAGCCATTTGGCTAATTCTGGCATATTTACAGTCATTTTCATTAATGTGCATTGCATAAATATTTTTTCATATAGTGATGATGCTGTTTTTTTACATCAATAATGTCCTGACTATACTTTGTATCAGTTGAATGCCACTTTGGTCAATTAAAGTACAAATTTCCCTCTAAAACAGCAAATCTGTGCATTCATCTGTGCATATTCCAAACTTTTGGCCGCCAGTGTAAATATTTTAAAAGATATTTCCCCCATAATTAGCTTCAATCTGGTTAACTACTTTTGTTAGTAGCATGTAGGATACACTTTTAAAAAGATTGTACTTGCAGTTGTTACATTAAAGTGTTATTTCTACTTGATCTGACATTTAAAAATTACTTTTGTTGGTGTAAACTTATGTAGTCAGGCTGATTTGATCATAGAAAATAATATTTGACTTGAATAAAACCAGTTTGTTTGATGTTACCAAACATAATTTTTTTTTAGGTTACCTGAAAGAAGAAAAAAAGTTTTTAGAGTGGGTAACTTTTAAAAAAACGTTTGTTACCCTAATTACCCTAACCTAGCTTTAATTAGTCAATGCCAGGTTAAACACAATGTCATTCAAATACAGTGTTCCTAAAAAGCCATAGGAAGACAATATCATTGCAGCAGCATGAGGACATATGGGAAGTTAACAGTGAAGAGTAAATTACGTGGGGCTTTTGAGGAGAGATGACGGAAGGTTGCGCAGATGTAAGATGACAGAGTATTCACTCTGACTGAAGTCCACGTGGTGCCCTGAGGGACAAGGAGCGTAATTAAAACATGGCCAATCTGCGGCTGTCAGACTCGTCTCTCTGCTTTAGTGGCCTCGTTCAGAAATCCCACTGCTCAAGCAGCTTTAGATGCTCACAGCTCTTCCTCTTTGATTCCCTTCTTTGTCTGAGCCATGGATTTTAGCATAACAAATTCAGAGGATGTTCATGGAATTGCATTTACATTTTTGCACGTATAAACATATGCTTGGGCAATGAATACATTACCATTTTAAGAAAAGCACATATTAGAAACAAGAAAATGTTTTTAACCAGATGTGTGAGTGATTTCTAAAATCTGCCATTTTCATTCCATTTTTAGATTGACTCTGACGCTTTCATGTCCAATGGATCTGAAAAATTTCCCCATGGATGTCCAGACGTGCATAATGCAGTTGGAGAGTTGTGAGTAATCTCGTATGACATCCTCTCATCAAGAGCTTGTTACGTAACTCCCCCAACCCTTCTTTCAGATATGTGTGGAACACAGACAGTGTTTCTCATTTCAGAATATAACTTCTGCCGGTAGCCAGGATGAGGTCAACTTGTGATTTGATGTGAAACTTGTTTGGCATTAGTGTTCACCTGATAGGCTCGTGTTAAATTATGTCATCAGTTGGCAGTACCCTGTGGACATCCTGCCTGTTGACTTAAAATCATCATGGAGAAGTTAATGTCTGAAATGTGAACTGCATTTTTAAAGGCAATTATTCAGTGACCCCAAAAAGTGTTTAACACTTAAGCCACATTTCAAATATGTATGAATGTCATTGCATTCGATAACAAAATATCAAACCAAGCTGAATCTGCAAGCAAGTGATAGTAAATCTTTTTTTCAGAACTAACTTCACTTTTCTGAGCCAAATTTTGTCTCATGTTTGAGAGATACTAACATCATACATCCACTAAAAGAGAGCAGTTGGATAAATGTAATTGAAAAAATGGCCAATAAAAGTAACTTAGTTCTGAAAAAAGGTCTACCATCATTTGTTTGCAGATGACTTATTTACTTGGTTCCCCATCTGTCACTCACTCGAGGTTGTGTTGAATGTAGTGACACAAGAGGTTCTTTCGGGAGCCTCGGATACCTCTGAATAGGAAAAAAGCCAATACCAAATTGGCGAACAGAATTTGCATGTCCCGCCCTGGTCATATGGGTATAAAAGGCGAGGATCGTGCATCTGACTGATCGTGCATCAGTCAGATTCTGTCTTCGGAGCAGAGCGGTTGTGTGATCAGTGAGCTGAGACACTCACTACTGTTCCACTCACCGCTAAGAGCATTGCTGTTGGATACTATGGCACATTACCAGCGGCTTTCTCCCTTCTCTGCACGCCAGTGCAGTCCACGCCCCTGGGCTCTTCGACAGCGTTTCCTAAAAGAGTATATTTCCTCTAAAAGAGTTTACACATTGGCGTTGAACATCTTTTTAAAGACGCGTCTTTTTCAAGATGCCTTTCCGCCTTTGTGTAGTTCCTGGATGCGGTAGATATCTTTACGCTGCTAATGGTATGATATGCTGCCTCACGTGTATGGGCTGCGATCACACTGAGGCAGCGTTTATGAATGATTCATGGTTATGCTCTTGCAATGAGAACATGGAAACATTGCGGTCACGGCTTTCATTCCTTTAAGGAAACGGCACTCCAGCCACCCCCCGCATCGCGCTTTCTTCCCGCGGGATTGAGGCCGACTCGTCTGGCGATGGAGGCGATTTGGGGAGTTTAGCTTACTCTTGAGAGGCATTATGTGCCCACAGGGACCAGTGCTCAGGCAACTCAGCCGTCTAGGGCTTCAGGCCAACTGGGAAAAGAGCAAGCTCTTGATCCATTCAGACAGCACTGCGATGGTACCGTACATAAACACGCTGTCATGACAGGCTCTGCTCAAAGGAGAGCTCTGGTACTCCCTCAGTTCGGAGTCAAGTCCCCTTGGGACAGATGCGCTGGTACACAGCTGGCATTTCCCCAAGTGAGCCTACTTGCACAGGTGCTGTGCAAGGTCAGGGAGGACGGGGAACAAGTCCTGCTAGTGGCCCCTTACGGGCCTGACTTTTATACCCATACGTCCAGGTGCGGGACATTCGAATTCTGTTTGCCTCTTTTGCATTGGCCTTTTACATATTCATCGACACAATGTCTGGTTCCCTCCATCAGGGAATAGGTGTTACACTAGTAACTTAGACGTTTGTTATTTTTTTATCTAATGCAATGGCATTCATGTACCAAATACATTTTGTGGCCACTTTATAGCAAGCAGGAACAGTAGCAGTCTTTCTACAGATCAAGTGCAGATTGCCTGGTTTAAGTTTAGTGAATAAAGTGGTCAAAGTGTTCTGAAAATCATTCCAAGAGCTTACTGTTGACTTGAAAACAAGCAACTCACTCAATCTCCCCCATGATGACTGCTGTCTGTTGGGTTAAGGCTTTTAATGAAAGCCCCCATGTAACGTCTTCTTCGCCACATTTTACAAAAAGGCCATGCTTGTGTCTGTAAAAGAGTGTTTGATTACTCTTGATGATATGTTTTCCATTTATGTCCATGTCAACATCATATCATTCACTTCCCTGTGCAGATGCAGTTGCAGCCTTAGGGTTATTGGGCTTATGAAGTTGCTAAAGCTTTGTGATAAGATGTGTCTTAATTTCTAAGCCCTGCACCTTTTCATCATGCACAGTAGTTAGAATACTTTATGTCTCAATAGACTATAGTTCAAATATGCAATAATGTTACCAAATAAAATAATCAATCAGTTAGTTTCTTTATTTACTTATTTAAAGTATTCTTCTATTAAAGATCACATCAGTGGCACAGTAATATGAATTTAGTAAGTAAACTGTCAATCTAAAATTTAAGTTGACGTTGTAAAAGTGATGTGATTGAAACATGCACAAAACAAACTGTCTCCCAGTGGAGCAAAATATATTTCAGAGTCAAAAAATCCACTGAAGCCACTAATGTTTGTGTGAAGTTATCTTTTAATAAAAATTCACATTAAAATATTTTGTCAAATTCTAGTTTTGGCCTTGCCTAAAAAACATTTAACAGAATCTGACTGAACATTCTTCTAAAATCTGTATGGTTATCTTAGGCCACACACACACACTAATACATACTGAACACTAATACATTTGAAAATCCATAAATTTTGCCCATTTATGCATCTCATCCACAATTATCCAAACATTTTCACACTGAAAACAGAGCATATAGAAAATGCTTTCCATTACCATACAATTTGCAAAACCATGACGTTTACGTTGAACGTTTTGTGTTCAATTTCAATATTCAATTAAAATATTTCAACAAAATATTTAGTCATTAATCAATCCCTATATGTTCTTGTAAAATGTCTTAGAACAAAGAAAGTGCTCCTGCTTGAAACAATGGTATAAAAAATGTCATAGCAAACAAATAAAATAAAAAAATTCACAACAGACCTTTAATTTTTAAGGCTCCTGCCATATTGGTTCTTTTTACATAACGTCATGACTATCAATTCTGAGATTTCAAAGAATACATAGAATTCAATTTCATAAAGTTTACACATTTTTATTATGAGTTCTACAAAGACATGAATGTTGTTTACAATTTATTATCTTGTAATTACATAATGTATATACATATATAGAAAGAAAATCTAAACCTTTCTCTTCATTCTCCTAGTTGGCTATACAATGAACGACCTCATCTTTGAGTGGCAAGAGAAGGGTCCTGTGCAGGTAGCTGACGGACTCACCCTCCCACAGTTCATCCTCAAGGATGAGTCTGATTTAAGATACTGCACCAAACACTACAACACAGGTAATTTTCACAACTTAGCACAGACAACAAAACAACTAGTGTACCCTAATATAAACTGTTCAAATTACTAAAAATGCTATAATACTGAAAAAAACTGGCATGTCCAAGTTGCCTCCACTAAGTAAGGAACACTATATCAGATCTACTAATCAGCACTGCACTGGTCTCATTTAGAGAGCAGAGGAAAGACTGTGTGTGTGTGTGTGTGTGTGTGGGGGGGGTCTTGGAGAATGTTCTTGCAACCTTCCTTCAATCAGAATCAAGGTTAAGGAGAAGCTTTCATCAGCTGATAATTGAAAAAGCTTGTTATCACTCAGTATCTCTCAGTCTCTGAATTATGCATCCACTCCATTGTGCTCGCCTTGTCCTATCATGGGTGGCACGTAAACATCAAGGGTGGGAGAGACGAAAACACTGTCAGTGCACATTGCCTGAGACTGACTGGTAATTACATACACACACACACACACACACACACACACACACACATACAGCTTAGAGGCCTTCAAGCCCACACAACTCCGATTTGGACATAGATGCAAGTAATCTTCAAAAAACAAAAGAGAAAATAAAAAGAAAGAAAGAAAAATGTTATTCAAAACCAATGGATATAATATTCTATATATAATCAGAATAATGTCTATATATTATCAGACATTAAATATTTAACATAAAGAATTCAACAGCAAGGAGCAGCATTTGTTTATTTTGAATTGCCCTTTTAAACTCCACTCCCACCTTTCTCGATAATGTTTATTATAGCGCACCACTTGAATCATCAGCAGTGATTGTAAGAGGAGCGCTGTGAACTTGACAATGACAAAACAACCAAGGAAGAATTTATGCAACAGTTTTTACCAAATGCTTTCCCTAGGTGAACCAAAAGTCACTGTACGCACTGTAAAGATTCAGTGTAACTGTAAATATGAAGTTGGAACAAACATGCCTAGTTTCATTCTGAAAATAATTTAGAATTAGATTTTCGTGCTTTTTGTTTCCATTCAAGATTGGTTCCACGTGGAAGGTGTATTGCTTTTTATTATGATTTAGTATAATTCTTTCTCGACATGGAGAAACTGAGTATCTGAAACGTCATATGGTTTACACTGGAAATGTGCATACAGACTATTTAATGCAGAGAAGTGGTATAAATATATAAATACTGGAATTACAATCGTGAGAAACAACTTCATCTGCTACTTGTTGATGATTTAAGAAGCTTATTGTTGTGCGCTCCTGATAACGGCAGTGTGTAGAAATGTGTTTACAGTCAGCTACTGCCCAGTCACATGTGCTCACTTATAATGCAGCAGCCTGTCACTGTGATTGTTAACAATCATGTAAAAGGACACGCTTGTCACAGTCCTGTCACTCTCTCAGTTATCATCCATCTATGTCTGTCTTGTGTTTCGTTGTCTGTCTTGGTGTGAGCACATGGCTTCGGTTGTTATTTCCCTACCTTGCGCTTCTCGTTTGGTCTCATGTTTCATGTTCGGAGCATGGTGTCTGGATCCTGACTTCCCTGTCTGGTTCGGTTTTGGTTGGTGTCAGGATTCAGACACTCATGCTCCATGTTTTCTCTGTTATTGGCGTGAGTGCATTGCGCTTTGTCATCTTGGTGGCATGCACTCGTGACCACGGGCATGCTTTGTGTTGCTCTGCGCACCTGGGTCACAATCTGTCTGAGGACCGGTCACTTGGGTGTGAGGTGTCGGGTTTGTGTGAGGCCGAACTCTCGCACAGGCGTCCTGTCTCATTTTGTCGCCTATTGTGTGCATCCCGTGTCGTTTTATGCTCAGGCTTTGTCTAGTGTGGGAATGTGTGGTTTTATTTTGTTTGCCTTTGCTACGCATTCTCTCATCTTGTCTGTCAGATGGCATGAATGTATATTGCCTTGTCTTGGCGATGTGCACTCATGCCATTTGGGTGTTTGTGTCTTGTGAGAGCACATGGCTTCGCTTCTGTGTTACCGCGTGTTTGATTGTACCGTCTCTCAGTCTTGCATCATACCCCGCCTCCTTGTTTGCCCATTATTAGTTCATTTGTTACATCTGCCCTGCCCATTAACCTGTTTGATTTTTCTCCCTATTTTAGTCTCCTCGTGTGTGCTGCCCAGTGCCAGTTCCTCTTGTGCTTGTTTCATGTTCATGACGGTCTCGTCTCTGGTTCCCGTAACTAGTCGTTCCGGTCGGCTTTCAGCTCTCAACATTGTTTGTTCCCTATGGTTTTGATTATTTCTCTATTCATATATTTTTTTACTCTGCATTTGGTTCCTGCCTCTGCTTCATCCTGTGACTGCACTATAGTAATCTAATATTATGCTGTTGTCAAGTCAAGTAAATTTTATTTGTATAGCGCCTTTCACAACACACATCGTTTCAAAGCAGCTTTACAGACGATCAGGCATTAACAGACGATAAAACTGTAATGTCTATAATGTCGATGAATCATCATTGTGTAATTAGATAAAATACAATTGTTTATCGTGTTTAAAAATAAGTAATTAAATAATATTTGTATTAATAACCCCAGTGAGCAAGCTGAAAGCAACTTTGGCCAGGAACTCCATAAGATGTTGATTAATGGAGAAAAATAACCTTGGGAGAAACCAGACTCACTGTGGGGGCCAGTTCCCCTCTGGCTAACATCATGAATATTGTCACGTTCCCCTGTTGTCTGCCCTGTGTTCTGTGTCTCACCAGTCTATTGTTTAGAACTACATTTCCCACAATCCACCTGCCGTCATCACTGCCATTTTGTGTCATTGTTCACACCTGTTTATTATTTGTAATCATCCTGTCCTTGTGTATTTATACCCTGGTTCTTTGTTCTGTTACGAATGAGGCAGCGAAGCAGACGAGGAGAGCGGATCTAAATGCAAGCTCACTTTATTAAAACAGTCAAATCAATAAAACACAAAGGAAAACCCTCAATGGGGAAATAAACATAAAACTAGGAACACGATGAAAACAAAAACTGAAAACTCAGGCAGGGAACACACACCAGGCTAACAACAACATTCAATGATTGACAAAGACAGAACAAAGAACCAGGGTATAAATACACAAGGACAGGATGATTACAAATGATAAACAGGTGTGAACAATGACACAAAATGGCAGTGATGATGGCAGGTGGATTGTGGAAAATGTAGTTCTAAACAATAGACTGGTGAGACACAGAACACAGGGCAGACAACAGGGGAACGTGACAAATATAATGTAAATATTACTTATGTATAGTTAAAGTCATGGTTTAAAATTATTAAACTAAGTGTTAAGGGTCAGTGTTTAAACATCGATTTTGTTTGAACTGTAAGATTAATGACCAATGTCTTTGAAGTCCACCTGGATTAACTGCAGAAGTTCACATAGGTGCAATTGTCCATGTTAATTGGCTGATGAA
This sequence comes from Xyrauchen texanus, assembly GCF_025860055.1. Taxonomy (NCBI): domain Eukaryota; kingdom Metazoa; phylum Chordata; class Actinopteri; order Cypriniformes; family Catostomidae; genus Xyrauchen; species Xyrauchen texanus. The sequence continues at coordinate 15,983,387 of NC_068280.1, forward strand.
GGCTTTTGTTGGCAATTGTTAGTCTATGCATTCCATTTCAAGATCGTAGTCCATCAATAGGCCGAAGTGATGCAGGCAGAGATCAGGGATGTGAAATGCAGTTCAACCTGGCCGGTAATTTCGGTGAGGTTCGGTGTGGTCCATCCTAAATCCAAGGTTCAGACAATGGCATATGAAGTATCCCATGTCTTATGATTGGAGTTGGCATTAGTTCATCCTCTGAAAACCATCATAATAGACTGAAGTGATGTTTGGCTGGCACCGGCTGCATTTAGTCATCATCATTCAGCGACACGTAGCAGTGGAGTCCAACACGAAGCATGAATGGTGCTGGATCCAGCTGGTTCTGGTGACCTCAGGATAGGAGTCCCGAGGTTGAGACTGGGAAACAAATAAAATAATATAAGCATAGATGCCATTCAATTTATTGCAGAGTTATAAATCATGATCAATGTTTCTGGTTTCTAGTTCCGGCAGACCCAACTAAAACAGCCTAATTGTGGGTTGGAGGATAAATTAGGTGTATGCCTGGCTAAATAGATAAGTCCTTAGTCTAGACTTAAACTGAGGCAGTGTGTCTGCATCTTGAACAGTGTTAGGGAGACTATTCCATAGTTTAGGAGCCAAATATGTAAAGATCTACCTCGTTTTGTGGATTTTGCTACTAAGTACTGCAGAGCTAGACCATTCAAAGCTTTGTACATAGTTAACAGAATTTTAAAATGAATATGGAATTTAACAGGTTGCCAATGTAATGATGATATGATCATATTTCTTGGTTCTCGTTAGCACTCTGGCTGCTGCATTTTGAACCAATTGAAGTTTATTTATTGATCTTGCTGGATATCCTCCAAGTAATGCATTACAATAATCTAGTCTTGAGGTCATGAACGCATTAATTAGTTTTTCGGCATCAGCAACAGAGAGCATATGCCTTCATTTAACAATATTTCTTAGGTGGAAAAATGCTGTTCTACAAACATTGGTAAATTGTTTTTTAAATATAACACCTAAGTTCTTCGCAGTTGAAGATGATGTAACAGTACATCCATCGAGAGTCAAATTATATTGTAGTGGCTTATTTATTGTAGTTTTTTGGTCCAATAATTAGTACCTCTTTTTTGTCAGAATTGAGTAGAAGGAAATTTCTTGCTATCCAATCTTTTATTTAATTGATACACTCTGCTAATTTCGAGAATTGTGAAATCTCATCAGGTTTTGAAGAAATATAAAGTTGTGTATTGTCGGCAGAGCAGTGGAAACTTACTCCACGATTCCTGATAATATCTCCCACGGGAAGCATATACATGGAGAAAAGCAGAGGCCCTAAAACTGATCCCTGTGGCACTCCATATTTTACTTTTGTTTGGTTTGACAATTCCTCATTTACATAGACAAAGTGGTAGCGGTCTACTAAATATAACCTAAACCATGCTAATGCAACTCCACAAATGCCAAAATAATTCTCTAGCCTATTCAAGAGAATGTTGTGTTCTATCATGTCAAATGCAGCACTAAGATCTAAAAGAACTAGAAGAGAAATGCAGGCGCGATCAGTTGATAAGAGCAAGTCATTTGTAACTCTGATAAGTGCAGTCTCTGTACTGTGATGAGGCCTAAATCCTGACTGAAATTCTTCGTATATACTATTTCTCTGTAGAAATAACATATTTGGGAGGATAATTCTTATGATGTGAGGAAGAGGCAGATGGGAATTGCGGATCCAAACGCGGTTCTTTTATTGACAACAACGGAGAAAACAGGAACAAAGGAAAAAACCACGATGGGCAAAACAAAACTAAGACAGGAGAACATCGAAGGTACACGGAAACTGGATGAACACGACAAGACAGGCAGGGCAGGCAAGACAACAGGATCCGGGCATCAACAAACATAGGAACGGTGGGAACATGAACATTCAACGAACGACAAGGAGTGGAAAGCAACCAGGGTTTATATACACAAGGACAGGATGATTACAAATGATAAACAGGTGCAAACAATGACACAATGATGGCAGTGATGAGGGCAGGGAACTATGGGAAATTTAGTGCATGACAGTGACATGTGAAACGCGGGGCAGACAACAGGGAATCGTAACAGAATCCCCCCTCAAAGGATCGGATTCCAGACGATCCTAAAACAAAAAAAAACACAAAAACAGAATCATCCAGGGGATGCAGACCAAAAGAGGGTACACGGGGCAAACAGACAGTCCAAGGGGGGCACAAGGGGCAAAGAGACAGTTCAAGGGGCACGAAGGGGCAGACTGGCAGTCCAAGGGGGTACAGAGGGCAAGAAGGCAGTCCAAGGGGGCACCGAGGGCAGGCAGACAGTCCAAGGGGGCACAAGGGGCAGACAGACAGTCCAAGGGGAGCACAAGACGGGGACTGGGTCAGGTGGCCTGGGAGCTGGCCACAGGACAGGGACAGGTTCAGGAGGCCTGGGAGGCGGCCAAAGGACAGGGACAGGTTCAGGAGGCCTGGGAGGCGGCCACAGGGCAAGGACAAGTTCAGGAGGCCTGGGAGGCGGCCACAGGGCAAGGACAGGTTCAGAAGGCCGAGCCCTGGGAGGAGCCCTGGGAGGTGGAGCCGTGGGAGGTGGAGCCGTAGGAGGCTCTAGAGGCGGAGACCTGGAAGGCTCGAGAGGCGGAGCCCTGGGAGGCTCGAGAGGCGGAGCCATAGGAGGCTCGGGACACAGAGCCGTAGGAGGCTCGAGAGGCGGAGCCCTGGGAGGCTCTGGAGGCGCTGGCTCTTGGACGGTCATGGCTACAGGCGCTGGCTCTTGGACGGTCATGGCTACTGGCGCTGGCTCTTGGACGGTCGAGGCTACTGGCGCTGGCTCTTGGACGGCCGAGGCTACTGGCGCTGGCTCAGGGACGGTCGAGGCTACAGGCGCTGGCTCTGGAATGGTCGAGGCTACAGGTGCTGGCTCTGGGACAGTCGAGGCTACAGGCGCTGGCTCTGGGACAGTCGAGGCCACAGGCGCTGGCTCGCTGACGGTAGGGGCCGCAGGTGCTGGCTCGCTGACCGTGGCAGGCGTAGGCGCTGGCTCGCTGACCGTGGCAGGCGTAGAGGGACGAATCATGGGCAAATGGAGAGTTACCACTGTGGGAGGAGCTACGGGGTCCTCCTCGACGACGCCCACAGTGAACGAGGAATCTCCTCCATGAATTCGCGGAGCGTCCAGCCGGCAACCACTCCTTGAGCGCACTGTTTAGGTTCGCCCGGAAGAACACCACCAGGGAGGAGTCAGGGAAGTGGTTGGCACTCGCAATCGCGAGAAAATCGGGGATGTGCTCTTCAGCCGGACGGTCTCCCTGCATCAGGCTGAGCAGCTGACAGTTCGTTTTAAGAACCGCTAGATCCATGTTTGGTCGTTCGTTCTGTTATGACGTGAGGAAGAGGCAGACGGGAAGTGCGGATCCAAACGCGGTTCTTTTATTGACAACAACGGAGAAAACAGGAACAAAGGAAAAAACCATGATGGGCAAAACAAAACTAAGACAGGAGAACATCGAAGGTACACGGAAACTGGATGAACACGACAAGACAGGCAGGGCAGGCAAGACAACAGGATCCGGGCATCAACAAACATAGGAACGGTGGGAACATGAACATTCAACGAACGACAAGGAGTGGAAAGCAACCAGGGTTAATATACACAAGGACAGGATGATTACAAACGATAAACAGGTGCGAACAATGACACAATGATGGCAGTGATGAGGGCAGGGAACTATGGGAAATGTAGTGCATGTCAGTGACATGTGAAACGCGGGGCAGACAACAGGGAATCGTAACAATAATATCCTTTCTAGTATTTTTGACATAAACGGGAGATTTGAAATCAGTCTATAATTAGCCAGTTCTCCAGGATCAAGTTGTGGCTTCTTAATAAGCGGTTTGATAACTGCCATTTGAAAGTTTGAATGTCTAATAATATTAAGATGAGGTTCTGAGATTACAGGGGGATACCTCTTTTAAGAGCTTAGTTGTTACAGGATCTAACAAACATGTTGTGGCTTTTGATGTTTCAATAAGTTTTGTTAGCTCTTCATGACCTATGACAGAGAAGGATTGAAGTTGCACGTGAAGAAAATTATTAGACACTGTTTTCTGAGGTGCTATGACATATGATTGCATAATTCTAATTTTATTTCTCATTATTTCAATTTTATCTGTAAAGAAATTCATGAAGTCATTACTCTTGTGCTGCGACGGAATATCTGGTTCTGTTGAGGCTTTATTCCTAACCAATTAAGCCACAGTTCTGAATAAACATCTAGGATATTTGTGTTTATTTTTTATGAGTTTACTAAAATATGCTCGCCTGGCAGCTTTTAGTGCCTGTCTGTATCTACAGACACTATCCTTTCATGCACCACAAAATACTTCTAATTTTGTATTTTTCAACAACATTTCAACAACATTTACCGAGCTACTCTCTTGAGAGCATGAGTGTGATCATTGTACAATGGTGCAGGGCTTATGTCTTTAATTTTCTCAAATTTCGAAGTGGGGCGACAATATCAAGAGTGCTAGAGAAGACTTTATATTTTTTGTTATTTCATCAAGTTCTTCTGGGCTTTGGGGTTTATTGAGTGTATGATATAGATCTGGAAGATTATAAGTGAAGCTATCTTTAGTGGTCGAAAGAATAGTTCTACCTGAACGATAGCGTGGTGTAGATTGAGTAACATTAGATGATTGCAGCATATAAGAGACGAGGTAATGATCCGAGATGTCATCGCTCTGCTGCAGAATTTCTATATTATCAACATCAACTCCATATGACAGAATTAAATCTAATGTATGATTATGGCGATGAGTTGGTCCTGTTACATTTTGTCTGACTCCAAGAGAGTAGAGAATATCGATAAATGCTAATCCCAATGTATCATTTTCATTATCTATGTGAATGTTGAAGTCACCAACATTTAATGCTCTATCTACAGTAACTACAAGATCTGATAAAAAATTAGCAAATTCTCCAAAGAAATCAGAATAAGGCCCGGGTGATCTATACATTGTAGCAAGGGCAAAAGAAGACAGAGATTTTTTATTTATATCTAACGGTGTCACATTAAGTAAGGGTTAATGCCCGACGAGGTGTCCATTGTCAGGTTTTAATGGACGACGGCGAGGTGTGAACCGGCCGACACGCAGCGGAGGACGGTTGCCTCCGCTTCTACCATGGTCACTTGCCAAATAAAACATTTTTAAAACATTAGTTTATATTTTAATTAGGCTAAATCTAGTTTTTACAAATAATAACTTGCCTGACGGTTTATTTAGCAACCGGAGATATTTATAGTCTGCTCAGCTTGTAGAACCCTTCAGGTTCAAAAATGCATTTTTTTTTTCATGAAACACAAAGGTAGGCATAGTTATTTTTTTATTAACATAAAACAATTAATCAAACAACAATCATACAAAAAAAACAATCAGTTCTGCGCTCCAGCGATTTGCGCTTATAGAGGGCAATAAATTAATCAGATCAAAGAGAGTGTCATTTGCCTACATGCTAGCTTTTTTATTTACAATTAATTTCAACGTTTCCATTTATAGTGCAATTTGAAAAAGTCGGCCAGTCAGACATAGGGGCCTTTGAAGGAGGATCCACAAAATCTGGGTACTGCCCATGATGGGCACTTGATGCAGACAGTACGTTGCTCCAGCTTCGTCTCTCACGGACTGACGGAGCCCAGTAAGCCCGCAGACTGCTCTCGCATCGATGGCCTGTCACCGACATTATTTGACGGCTCTCCAGTCCAGCATCGGAGAGTCGACCTACAGCGGTGCTTCGGAGGCTGTGGTTAGTGTAGACCTTCGAAAGACCCACCACCTATGATAATACGATGATGATAATAATAGTTATAATTATAATAAAAGTAGGTCTACTAGGCCTAATAATACATTTATATTGACATAAATTGTAAATACATCTTCGCTGATCTTTTTCATCATGTTCCCGAGGTAGTGGATACCCATTGGCTCGCGGCTGTACCACACTTCGGAAGCGGATGTCACGGTGCGCTTCGGATAGTGGTAGAAAGCTTTTGCGTCAGATGGACATTTGGACACATAGGACGTGAAACTTTTTACCGGACACAGCGGATCCCCAGGTCTGGCAAACATAAAACCTCGGAAGTTTTCCTTATCTGGGTCATTCGGATCGTTGTGGTTTTTGGTGTGCGGATTGTAAGCCAGGGTGACAAACTCAACCCCATCCTCATCTCTCTGGACTTTAAAAGACTGCATGGAGAGCTCCCGGTTGCCCTCCCTGCCACGCCGAGCCAAACACAGCTGGATGTCAAACCAGACTTTTCTGACCAGGCCAAGGGGCGTATCGGGAGACAGTACAGGTGAATTCTTTATGATTTCAAGATCAGACTCAGAAATACGTGAATGGTGAACGCTGGTATCTTTACCGCTTTTTCTGTAACGCTTAATTATTGCTTTAAACACAGCATTACAGGTCATGAATCTGGTGTCAGTTATAATATTGAATTCCCTTATATGGCGGTTGATACCGACTCTCAGGCTCCTTAGGCTTGAAACGCTGTACTCTCCACCTGCCTTGGTTGTCTGGACAGCTGCGTAAAACTCCCGCAGGGTCTCATTCAGAGCAGCAGCGGTGTAATTTTCAAAGCTGGAGTCCATTTCTTTTTGAACAATAAAGTCTCTGAGTGTATTTACTGCCCATTTCGTATTTTTTTTCGTGTTGATCTCATCTTTTTCGTCTTCTATTTGATTAAATTCTCCCGGTGTTATCTCTTTGTGTCGTTTATCCGTTTTATTTACATTTTTTCTTTCTTCAGCAGCATCCCAGTCGTCAAAGTTGTCATATTCGCCATAAATGTTAAAAGAAATAACGAAGTCGCTCATTGTTGTATTAGTAGGCTATGTAATATCTAACTAACATTAGATGTTTGTTTTGACAGAGCAAATTGTTAACGGATACTTTGACTGCCTGTTGCTATGGTTACTCACAGCTGTTGTAGGCAGCGCATTTATTTATTAATTTCGAATGGTAAACAGGCAGTTTCACCAGAACTACTTTACTAGGTGTCCTCTATCACTTTTTAACGGACACCCTGCAGCCAATCAGAATCGAGTATTCACCCAGACCATGGTATAAGCATTATTAGTTCAAAAGACTTACATTTATATCCTGTCCTCTGAGTAACACCAAAAACTTCACTGTAAATTGTAGCAAAACCTCCTCCTCGACCCTTCAGACGTGGCTCATGTTTATAACAATAACCTGTGGGAGTAGATTCATTTAAACTAATATATTCATCTGGTTTAAGCCAGGTTTCAGTCAAATCCAATCTATGATCTATAATCATTTCATTAACAATTAGTGCTTTGGTAGATCTAATGTTTTGTAGCCCTATTTTATATGATGTGTATTTTTAATTTGTTTGTTTTGTTCAGGTTTGACCTTAATCAAATTTTTTCTAAATGATTTAGTGAGGGTATTGTGTTTGGTAGTCTGGGGAACAGACACAGACTCTATGAGATATCTAGATATCTCTATGTGTTGTAGTTTATGTGACCTGTGTGACGTCTCAAGGCAGCTAGCAGACGTTTGTATTAACCAGTTTGTCTGCTTCCTGACCTGGGCCCCAGTTAGTCAAATACTATCATTATTAAGACTATGAGCCAAATTACTAGAGAGGAGAGCGGCACCTTCCCTGGAGGGATGGAGTCTGTCTCTCTTTAGCGGGTAAGGTCTACCCCAAAAACTCTTCCAATTGTCTATAAATCCTATTTTATTCTTCAGACACTACTCAGACATCCAGCCATTCGGTGACACTAATCTACTATAAACCTCATCACTACGACGAGCAGGGAGGGGACCAGAGCATATTACAGTGTCTGACATCGTTTTTGCAAATTCGCACACCTCTTTAACATTATTTTTGTGATCACCGGCTGGCGAAGCCGGACATCGTTAGTGCCGACATGGATAACAATTTTAGAACATCTACGTTTAGCATTAGCCAGCAATTGTAAATTTGATTTGATGTCAGATGCTCTGGCCCCCGAAATGCAATTAACAACAGTGGCTGGAGTCTCTATTTCCATGTTCCTTACAATAGAATCGCCAATAAAAAGGGCTCTTTCAACATGATTCTCAGTGGGTGTACCACTGAGTGGGGAGAATCGATTGGAAACCCTAACAGGAACGGGAAAGTGGTGTCTCTTTGCTGAGCGAGTATGCCGCAGAGACGTCACCCAAATGCCCTGCTGCAGAGGCTCTACAGCCGGAACCAAAGTGTGTATGTTGCTCTCTGTACTACTCGCATCCGAAACAGTATCTACTGGCTTCTTAATAATTAATAATCTAGCAAGTTTCCCCAACTTAAAATTTTTTGGTTTCCAGTTCCAGAACATTCCTAGAATAGAGCTTTAAAGTATGTTTTTGGTTTTCCAGGAAAATCATCTTTACAGAAATTGAATGTTTGTTTTAAGTTGTACACAATGTTTCCCCTACATTCCCTTAACCTCGTAAATTCTAGATCCTCTCTGCAACCCTTCTCTCCTTCAACACTGAAAACTGTGCCTTGTTTTTCAGTTTCCTAAAAACTTCTTCAGCACCATTAATATGCAGATATTAAAGAAAATTATAAAAAAAAAAAAAAACTATGACTCAACACAGTCAATGGTTTTAAAATAAGAAATGTATTGACAGATATAAAAAAATAACATAAACATTCAATAAACCATTGAATTACCCTTAACCAGGCTAACGTTAGATTCATTTCTTACTGTACAGTTTAGTCAAGACATCTCTGTTTCTCTTCAGATGTAGCCAATAAACAGAAAACTTCTCGGTTAAACTTACACATCATATTATTTTCGATTTTATGAGTCAAATCTGTATCAAATCAATAACATTTAGCCTATAGATAACCTCACATTTAGAAGTAATTATTTATTGAGAAAAGCGATAGAAAGAATGTTGAATGTTGAATGTTGAAAGAATGAGTCAGTGAGTCTGTCTTCGAATGACCATTCATTTTAAAATTGTGCAAGAGCCTGAATTTCTGTGCCTGAATGACGCGCATGCAGATCAAATGTGCATTCATATACAGCAAGGCTGTGGCATCATTTCAAAAGTGAGGGGGACAGCATATTTTGCACATGAAGTGTAAGACATTAATTTTTAGTTTAAGTCCTGAATTAACTTTATGCTGATTTAATAACTATTGCACCAAATCAAAAGGGAGCACATTGAATGTATTAAATTAATTTACCAGAAAGTTTTTGATTTCTTACAACTTACACTGTAAAAAGGCTAATTTTGTATATTTGGAATCTATTTCTACCTGATCTAACCTTAAAAAAAAAGGTTATGGTTAGAGTTAGGGTTAGGGTTACCCTAACCCTAACACTTTTGTGTCAGGGTTCAGAAAGAAGAGGATTCAATTGCAGGGTAAACCATGGTTTATTGGGAAATAAACAAGCACGAGCTGAACAGGATAAGGTCCACAGACAATAACGGCCTCAGAAAGCGTTGACTAGGTCCATGAAACGGTAACTCCCAGCCAAGAGCAGTCCGCACAAGAGGTCAAGGATGGTGGCGAATGAGATGGGGGAAGCAACAGGCAGTGGTGAGGCGCGGCAAAGGAGAAGGGAGATGACTGCTGGTAGGCCGGAGGTGGCGGGGGAATAAGCTCTGTCCAGCAGCCTGAAAGACAGGGAGACTGGAGAGAAGAAAAAAAAGAAAAAGGGAAAAGACTAAACTGCTCGGAATGCAAGCCACAGGGGATAAGGAAAAAAATAAGCAAAAACCTATTAACTATGCCAAGTTAATGTATAGGAAAAATACATAAAAATAATCAATAAAGATAAAAATTATAAATCAAATCAGGGCTGATAACAAGCTGGGATCAAGACAAAAGAAAAGTAAAATAGGAAAAAACTTGGAATCCAAAGCAAATCAAAATTGAAGAAAAATAAAACTTGACTAGACTACCAAGAACAGCAAGATACAAAGCAAGATGTGAATAACAACACACAAAACATGATCAAGGGACAAAAAACTCAAAGGGTATATAAAGAGAGGCTAATGAGGAGTAACACGTGAGTGTAATGTTGAACTAACAAGGTAACAAGAGGGAGGGGCGACAACTAGCAGTTGAACGCATGGAAAAACAACACGTGCAGGAACACATGGTGAACGAACACTAAACACCACACGCCGAAGCGATAAACTGCCTGCGGGCAGACAAAAAAGACAGCCAAGTGCTCTGGACGAACATCAACACCGACACAAACACAACTAGGTTGATCAAACAGGCGTCCTGACATTTTGTTGCTAATGTAACCAGGTGGCTTTAGTTATTATTTGTTTTTCATTTAAAAAGCGGTTAAATTAGATGTTACCGCTGCAGATTTTTTTTTTTTTATATATAGCACAAGCTACCTGACAAAACATTTTTAAATGCACTACATGAGAGGGATAAAATCAGTCATACATGATTGATACTGTCCTTCATATGCAAAACACAAAGAACAAATTGGGTATATTTACACTCTTTAGAAGAAAGAAAAGTTAACCTAAAAATGTACTTTATGTGGTAACATCTAAATGGTAACAAGTTTGATTGTCAAAAGTCAAAAATATTATTTAACACAACTGAAAGAATTCTGCTTCAGGGGTTAGATCAAGTAGAACTAGCTTTTTAAGGTTACAGTTGCAGGTTATCACTTTTTAGTGACCTGTCCTGTGACAGACTAAATTCAAGTAAGATTCAGAGGAAACGAAATGTGTAATTTTATAATGAAGATTTGGCTGGAAATAAATACAAAAAGTTTTAAACCAGTTTCAGTGTTGGCATAGTTACTCCACTTCGCCTTTGTGGGGCAGAATTTGACTGCAAATTTCAAGAGAAAAACACATTTTCCTGACTGGATAATGTTAAATTTGATAAGCCATCTCAAACCCAGAATTAATACTTAAACGATATTTAGGAATGCTTTTTAAAAATCTATCTATCTATCTATCTATCTATCTATCTATCTATCTATCTATCTATCTATCTATCTATCTATCTCTCTCTCTCTCTCTCTCTCTCTCTCTCTCTCTCTCTCTATTCACAAACACATGCACAAAAACTGCTGTGCCACCCTCAAAATGTTACTGTTCCCCTCTAGCCACCCCATAAAATAAATCCAGGAGGTACCACTGACTGTATGTTCAGGGACACTAAAGGGAGCTAGATGTCAGTCCAGGTATTCCCTGAACTCCCACCAAATATCTTATGTAGTAATTTAATAAATATTGGCACACATAATGCATACTGATATTGATTGAGTTAAGAGTTGCATGTCCAAATAAAAGGTTAGCAAAATGTGTGTCCAGGTTTGAAGTATTATGGGTTTATTTAGTTTATGCATAACACATTTTGTATATGTATTAAACAGAGAGTAGATGCTACAGACCATAATCTTAACGTATCCATACTTACAACTGCTATATGCCTACATTTTAAAAGGACATTATGCTAAAGAATTCACAAAACAAGGTAAAATAAATAATTGCAACCATGGAAAATATATAAATTGGCTATAATTATATAACATCGGCAGCTTTTATTCATATATTAACATTATTGATCATATGCAGCAGTATACAGTATTTATATATGTTTATTTTATGTGACCATAACATGCCTAGTTTTGGTCTGTAAAGAGCATAATAAAAAGTAGCACATAGTTTTCAAAAATCACTAACACTGTATTCAGCTGGTTGCCTTCTCAGAGGGAGAAGCCGTTAGAATTAAATGGGGACTGTGTAATGTATGTGCCCATAAGTTCATGTAGTTTGTCTTATTTCAGGCAAAATCATTCTTATTACGAACATGAACCATATCATTCAAAGTTTTAATTTTAAGCACAAAGTACAAAGCAACTTCAATCTACCGGGGTCTAAATGGCTTTTTACATTTTTCTTTTACATTTCAGAATGCTTGAACCCATTTTCCTTTTCTTTTTTACTTTATTTTTAATCTTTTTATTTCACTTTCTCTCTCCCTCTTTGGCACTCTATTCTTTGTTGTTACTGTATAATGCTTTGTTGACCTTTCTTAATCCTGTTTATACATGAAGCTGCTTGCCAAAGAAATACACCGGTGAAAAGGCCACTGGCCAACCCTAAAAGCTGTAACACAGAAACCTTAAAACGGTTCAGGAGAGGCAGGCTTGGTGAACTTTGTTGTTTTGCTAATTTAGTGCTTCTGTATCTAGGCCAGCAAGGCACTAAAGCACTGAAAATGGAAATTTATAGTAAACAATGACTTAAATAATGATCTGTTTCTCACCCACACTTATTATGTCGCTTCTAAAAGACATGGATTTAACCACTGGAGCCTTGTGGATTACTTTTATGCTGCATGTATGTAATTTTTGGAGCTTCAAAGGTCTGGTCACCATTCACTTGCATTGTAAGGACCAACAGAGCTGAGATATTCTTCTAAAAAATCTTTGTTTGTGTTATACAGAAGAAAGAAAGTAATACACATCTGGGATGGGTTGTAAGTGTGTAAAAGATTATAGAATTGTCATTTTTGGGTGAACTATCGCTTTAATGCTCTGTCTACTTATTATCTCCAAAACAGACATTTTATTTTACAATTTGTTATACTGTTGTTTATGTTAAATGCAAGGATAAACAACAAGAAAGAGAGTACCAAACATATATTCTCTTTCTACATACAGTATTTGTATATAGAATAGTATCATAGAAACACTGAAGTAGTTGTCACACTGGGAAGATGTCACAAGGGCTATATCTCAGTAATTTGTATGTTGGTTTCAAATAACAAGTTCAAAAACCTCTCAAATGACAATAATTTTTGTGAATTGTATCCTACTAAGTTCAATTTCACTATCATCATATTTTATGGTAATCTCTCTAGTAAAAAATCTAATAAAAAAATAAATGAAAATAAGCAAACCAAACTGGCATCCATTCAGGCAAGTGTCGACTATATTATGAAGGCAGATTTTTACCCAAATTCTTAAATAGGCTGCTTTGGACAAAGGTATTTTCATAAATGTCAGGTTGGAGTAGCTTGCCACATTTTTATCGGGGCAGGCTGTCACATGTTTTAAATGCCATTCATTTATAAAACATTTAAAAAAACATTTAACATTTTTGTTGACCAAAACAATGCTTTGATATTTTTGTATATTACTGTTATTGGGACAAATTGTCACATGAGGTCAACATATGTTCAATAAACTATGAATCTCCTAGGCAATAAAAGTGAAAATCTTCAATAGCCTTTTTGCAGCCAAGGTTTTAAGGTATTTGGCTTTGCAGAAATTGGCTTGATCCTGCAGAAATTGACTTGAATTGACCCTGAGAAATACACACTAGAGTAAAAAGTGTGACAACTATAGCCCCGGTCTCCCCTATATTGTTGTAAAGTCACTTCATTATCCATGTATAATATTGGAGTGGCTGAGGCTTAGGTGGTAGAGTGGGTTGGTCACTAATTGTATGGTTGGCGGTTCGATTCCTGGCCCACATGACACCACATGCCGAAGTGTCCTTGGGCAAGACACTGAACCCCAAGTTTTTCCCAATGGCAGGCTAGAACCTTGCATGGCAGCTCTGCTGTCACTGGTGTGTGCGTGCGTGCATGGGAGTCACAGTGTAAATCGCTTTGAAAACTGCAGCGCTTAAAAAAAGCACTATATAAGTGCAGACCATTTATTGTTTGCTCAGTTAAGTATGTACAATGACATAGAATGGATAGATTTTTCTCTGAAGTTTGAATGCAATTTTACAGGGCTTCATTCAGTGTCTGGCCTGTATACAATCCATACATTGTTCTTGTAGGTTATTTGCCGCAGGCATCTCCACTTGATTGAAAACCACTTAGTGTCCAAACTGCTCTTTGCATTTACCTAAGATGGAATAAATAATGCAATGCTTGATCTATGTCATATTTCAGTTCACTGATGGACCACATATTTCTAACAATGTCACACTGTGAAATATTCAACACTTTATTTTTGCTGGTATTACATGTGGACTGGGATCTGTCAGATAATTGAGTTGAAAAATTCCATATTTCCCTTTTGGGTAAAGACACATGTCTCTGCAAGCAAATGTCCACTATGAAGCTACTGCATAGTTATACATCTATCCTCTGTGATTATATATGGAATGTGCAGTCACCACCCCCAAATCTACCCATAGGCCTTTTTTTTTAAATCGTATTACTTGTACAAACAGCCCCTTAGTCCTTAGGGGTTCCATATTAAGAGTCACAGGGGCACAATAGAAGCTAACACTTCAAACTAGTCACATTATCCATTAATTACCATCACGACTTTCTCTCTGAACACTGGTTCATTAACACTCTCCAGTCTGACAAGATGGACATAGTGCCTTCCGCATCGCTGCTCACACATTTCCTGCCACATATGACCTCCTGCTCTGTCATGAAGTTCTGCCCACTCATACATTTTCACATCTTTGTCAGGTGAGTCATGCATGTGGAATGTGAAATAACCACATGGCACAGCTTTAGTGATGTCACAGCACTTTAACATCTATAAGCTTGTACAGTGAGTGCAGAACAACCCCATCAGTGAAAGCAGGGGGCTGGAAGGGGGTCCTTTACAAGGGGATCAACTTAGTTGGGGGTCTTTGGCATTAAAAGATTTAAATTGAATGGAGTATCTTTTGGGTTGAACAAACAAATAGAAGATTTACAGTTTGAAAACAAACTGAGCTATTGTAAAGTTATTATGATGAATACATATAATCCTCAGTATTGATTGAACCTCACATTCACTGCTAAACTCGATAAGGGAACCTTTTCTGTTCCCAGTGCTTACATTAAGACTTTTTTTTCATTATCTTTCTTCTCAGTTCTTTCCATTGTGGTTTTTGTATGGGGAAAAAATCAAGGGCGTGAATAGATTACAGAGCCCATTAGTCTACTTGAGCTGAGGGTGATATTCATAACCTGATTGCCCCTAATGATCTTCCATCATTTTCCAACTCATCAGTTTTAAAATATTATTAATAAGATGAGCATTTTAAGACAATATGGAAAAAACACTTCAGCATGTGGTTGTGCAATCTGGTTTTATTCAAATGCACTCTAATTAAACAGAATATGCTGGGCCAGCAGTAAAGGTCTGCATGGACATTAAAATGAAACCCGAACCTGACCCATACCCGAAATCACTCAGTGTCTTTATTATTTATTCTCCTAGCAAGTACTTTTTCAATAAGCTGTATTTTAATGTAAGCATTTAGGCAACATTTGTAACAGTATTGTAACTGTAATCAGTATGGCAGCCGTTCGTTCAGTACACTAGAGCAGAAGGGATAAAAACAACATGGTTACTGATGTAACTTCCTTTCCCTCATGGAGGGATCGAGATGTTGTGTCGATGAGTTGAACTAGGGCTCAGCATGCCGTCACGTAACTACCTCCAACACACTGGCAGGCACGAAGCGATCCCCTACACCAGGCCTATTCAAATACATTTGCAGGGGGGCCAAACCAGGAAATTCCAAAATTTGTGAGGGCCGGGCGGACAAATTGATATCAGCTGAAGGAAATTAAAATATACTATATACTAAGGTACATTATATATTAAATAAAATAAGGTACATTATTCTTTTGGTTTCCTTTATTATTTCAACACATTCAAGTTGTATTGATTAGGCCTACATCAAAGTGCAAAACTGCAAATAATGAGACATATACACAGCTTTTACCCTTAAAACAGTAAACATAAGAAGTAATCAAAAATCAAACAATCAAAATAAAGCTGTCATAAGTGCAAAACTGCAACTGCAGTTTCAAGTATCAAATCTTATTTGGGGAAATAACATTCAAATATCCCTGAAGTATATCTTTCAGACAGTGAGTACACATTTTGAAACTAGAAAAAACATTTCAAGTGTACAGTAAGTACAAATCTGCTAACTATGTGCTGTAAACATACTCTTGATGAAAACTAACTAATAACAAGAATATTTTTTTCCTCATTTAGTTTACCTTATTTATCAGTGAGAGTATGTGACTCAGTGGGAGAAGTGACAACGATTTGCTTTTTGCCATTTTAACATAATCTGGCTCATATGTGGTAAGTGCAATTCTCAGGCACTGGAATAACTTCTCATTGCTCAGGCAGCAACGTGCCTTTGTTTTGATTGCATTCATATGAGAAAAGCTAGACTCGCACATGTAGGTGGATCCAAACATTGTCAGTATCAGCACAGACACTTTCTTAATTGTGGGGTATTTAGCCTGGCTAATATGGTTACACCAAAAGTTGATTGGACCTTCAGACTGCAAGTGCAGTTTCAAAGCAAGCGAAGACTGATATCAATCATTTCTAGCTGAAGAGCACTCTCATCAATGTTAGGCATGAGCTCTTTAACTTTTGCAATGAAGTTTGAGTCATGGTTTATTGAGAATGGATCACGAGTAAACTGCATAACCTCCATTGGGAGACTAAAGCCCTGAAATCAGTCACTCTGTTCAATCATAGTTGGCATGACTTGTGCCCCTGCTCAAAAATGTACGAAGGTGTGAAAAGTGCATCAACTTGTTTGTGTTTAGGTCTCACTGCAGAGATCACAAAAACGATCCAAAACTTTTCCTTTACTGAGCCACCTGACATCGCAATGAGCCAGTAAGTCAGCGTGCTCAGAAGAAGTCTCATCGAGCAACAGACGGAAAAGACGATGCTGAAGGCTTGAAGTTGAGCGGATGAAGTTGACAATGCTTATGACCTTGTCCATAGTGTTTTTTAATTCACCGCTGAGCTTTGCGCACAAGACAGACTCGTGAATAATACAGTGTAAAAACTGCATTTGAGGTGCCACAGCTGACAGCCTGGCTGCTAGTCCCTGCACTCTTCCGAGCATAGCTGGTGCTCCATCCGTTACTAGCAAGCGAACCTTTTGTAAAATCCAGTTTATGCTCACTGAAAAACGTGACAACATTTTGAAACAGAACTTCACCTGTCGTATGTCCCTCCAGTGGAATGAGTCCCAGAAGCTCCTCACGAAAGCGAACTCCATCGTAAAATCTCACATAAACGCACATCTGGGCCACATCAGTTGTATCTGTCGATTCGTCAATAGCAATGGACATCAGCTCCGTTTTTTGGATGTTTTCCAGTAGTTTATCAAATACATCCTTTGCTAGTAGATCCACTCGACGAAGAGCTGAGGTGTCTGACAGTGGTAGCTACTTTTTTAATAGATGAGGACACGTGGTCTTTCATTTTTTGGTCAACAATCATTTCGTCAACAACCACCAGCATGCAGTCTTTAATAGTCTCTGACTCGATGAAGGGCCTCTTTTTTCTCGTGAGTATCCACGCCACTCGTAGAGAGGCAATGAAAGCTCTCTCTTGTTCGGTACAAAACCCGCCAATTGCACGCTGACTTTGCTCAAAATTAGTTTCCAGTCTGTCTATTCTACGTTGTCTCTCCACTGAGCCCTCTTGGTATTGCGCAGAAAAAGACGAATGTTTTGTAGTAAAATGTCTCTTCACATTATATTCTTTGGCCACAGCCACTGATTCGTTGCACAGTGAACACACAGGTCTATCGGTCCCTCGCTTGCTTGCCGTAGTTGGCACAGTATATAAGTACTTCTCCGTCCATTCACTCTGAAACTTACGATTTTCTCTGTCAACTTTGCGGTTTGGCTTGGACAACGCCATGTTAGATGCATGTGTCAAAGGCAGCGTGAGAACATGGAATCAGCGAGAACGAGTGTTTGTCACCATGGAGACGACCTGCTCCGCTCTAGAATATTTGCATGTACTGTGTCTGTGCGCGGCAGATTCATAGACTTTTTTTTATTTTAATTTTTTTAATCTGCCGCGGGCCAGAATAAATTTCAATCGGGCCAAATTTGCCCCCGGGCCGCTATTTGAATAGGCCTGCCCTACACCTTGGGGAGTGACTAACTGCTCAGAAGTTTAAGGACTGGCTGTCCCAGCTGTAGACTTCTCTCTATTGTTCTCCCAAAAAGGAATGAAATCGTTCAGCTGGGGGCCATATAAGGTTTACATTGGGGGGTGTCCCTCCAAAGAGGAGGACACCGCAGAGACCACACCCGGCCCCCGAGAGGGGGGGCTTATATGTGGAATACAACACACGGTCTTACAGGGTCGAAGCGGAAGCACGTTGTGCGGAGCGGCACCGAGTTAGGTCCTACCCAAGGAGGTCCCCAAGGAAGACGTGGTTTACCAGCGGGGAAACCATTTTGTATATACAGCACACAGGGTTACCTAAGGAGCACATGTGGAGCACGTACCTCAGTATGGGGGCCTAAGTGACGTACGTACTGGTGCAGCAGTGACCCTCTTCGAAGGCTCGTCGGCCACTGGGCTAAGGAGGAAGAATGTCCAGGGTTCACACTTTTTTGCAAACACAACTGGGAAAAGAGCTCACGTCTTCGCCTCAAGGGCGGGGAAAGGCACTATGCGAAAGCGGTACACCCGGCCAGCTGACCCGAACTTACCTGTTTGTGTCACCTGATAACACACAGGACGAAACTGGCTCAACCCTGAGTTTATAAAACCTTGCAAAGGTGATAGGTGTTGCCCACCCCGCTGCTCTACAGATGTCAGCTAAAGAGGCACTGTGGGACAACGCCCAAGGAGCCGCAATACCACTGTAAAATGGGCTCGCAGGCCAGCAGGGGGTGGCACATGCTGGGCATGGTATGCCATTGTGATGGCATCGATAACCCAGTGAGTGATCCTCAGATCAGAGTGATCCCAAGGAGACAAAGACCTGCTCGGAGCTTCTAAAGCTCTGTGTGCGATCCAAGTAGATGTGATGAGCATACACCAGACATAGAAACACCAAGGCTGGGTCAACCTCTTCCAGGGGCAGCGCTTGCCGGTTCACCACCTGATCTCTGAAAGGGATCTTGGGAACCTTGGGCACGTAGCCTGGTTGGGGTCTCAGGATGACGTGAGAGCAAGCCGGAGCGAACTTCAGGCACATTTCGCTGACAGAGAACTCCTGCATGTCCCCTATCCTCTTGATGGAGGTGAGCGCCGTCAGGAGGGCGGTCTTTAGAGAAAATGCCTTTAGCTCAGCTGACTCAAGGGGCTCGAAGGGAGCTCCCCAAAGGCCCCGAAGGGACAGAGTCCGGGAGGGCCAGTAAGGGGCCACTAAGAGGATCTGCTCTTCGTCCTCCCTGACCTTGCACAACAGCTGTGCAAGTAGGCTAAATGGGGGAACGCATATTTGCATAGCCCAAGGGTCCAGCTGTGTGCCAGGGCATCTGTGCCAAGAGTCAGAGAGTACCAAAGCGGGCAGTGGGAGGATTCTGGGGAAGCAATCAAGTCTACCTGTGCTTGGCTGAATCGACTCCAGATCAGCTGAACCGCCTGAAGGTGGAGTCTCCGCTCTCCCCTGAGCATAACCTGTCCACTGTGCTGTTGAGGTTGCCCGGGATGTGAGTGGCCCGCAGCGACTTGAGCCGCCTCTGACTCCAAAGGAGAAGACAACAGGCGAGTTGTGATATTCAACGAGAGTGTAGGCCGTCTTGGTGGTTGATGTACTCAATCTTTTCTGTGTTGTCCATCCGGACCAACACATGCTTGCAACGGATCAACTGCAATAGCCTCCTTAGGGCAAGTAGCAACTCCGGGCAGCTGATGTGCCAACGGAGTCACGGGCCGGTCCAAGAGCCGGCAACTTGGTGCCCATTGCACACGCCACCCCAGCCACGCTGGGAGGCATCTGTTGTAACCATGATGTGCCTGAGGACCTGGCCTAGGAGAACTCCAGCCCGTAGAAACACTAGATCTGACCAGGGGCTGTATAGACGGCGACAATCCTGTATGCTGAGAACGACGTATGTGCCGTGGCACCATGCTCGTCTCTCGACTCGGGTCTGTAGCCAGTGCTGAAATGGTCTCATATGCATCAACCCGAGTGCCATGACCGTTGCTGAGGATGCAATATGCCCCAGGAGCTTCTGAAAGTATTTCAGTGGGACCAGCGTATTCTGTCTGAACGCATGCAGACAGTGCAGCACTGGTGAGGCACGCTGTCATCGAGACCGAGTCTAACTCCATACCGAGAAAAGAGATGCTCTGAACCGGGGTGAGCATGCTCATTTCCCAGTTGACCCGAAGCCCATAACGGCTGAGGTGCCTGAGCACCAGGTCCCTGGGCTCTCACAACATGTACCGCAAGTGAGCTAGGATTAGCCAGTCGTTGAGATAGTTGAGGATGCAGACGCCCATTTCCCTTAGCAGGGCAAGGGCTGCCTCTGCGACTTTCGTGAAGGACGGGTCAAAGGGGAGGACTTTGTACTGGCATGCATGACCCTCGAAGGCAAACCGGAGAAAGGGTCTGTGTCGAGGAAGAATTGAGACATGGAAGTACATGTCCTTCAAATCTACCACCGCAAACCAATCCTGATGCCAGATGCTCGCTAAAATGCATCTCTGCGTGAGCATCTTGAACAGGAGTTTGTGCAGAGCCTGATTCAGAACTTGCAGGTCCAAGATTAGCCGTAACCCGCCACCTTTTTTGGGTACGATGAAATAGGGCTGTAAAACTCCTTCCTCATCTCGGCTGGAGGGACAGGCTCTATCGCGTCCTTCCATAGAAGGGAGGCGATCTCCGCGCACAAGATAGTGGCGTTCTCGCCTCACACAGCAGTGATGTGGAAGCCATTGAACCTGGGCGAGCACCTGGCGAACTGAATCGCATAGCCGAGTCAAATGGTCCTGATTAACCAGCACGACGGGTTGGGGAGTGTGAGCCATGCCCCCAAGCTCCATGCGAGAGGGACCAAAGGAACTACCGCATTGGACGTACCAGCGGGCGGGGCTTTGTGATGGCGTGGAGCCCGAGGTGCCAAGTCTAGAGCACCAAAGCACTTATCTGGCTCCTTGTGACCACTCCCAGAATAGCCTGGGATGGGGGAGGAAGATCTTTATCCTCGTAGCCCGTGGGGACCATCACATCAGCGGCGTGTTTGTGTCACGGCTGGGCGCGGAAGTGGGAGGCCCGGTTCTGGGGCGTTGTACCTGCCAAAGAGACCCAGTGGCCTGCGGTCGTGATAACATCCGGTGGTCAGAAATATGGCCCAGGGAATGAGGAAACTGCTATTTTATTGAGAATGTGGGTACCGCAGCCCGTTGGGTGTGTGGCAAAACAAAAGTTAAATGAAACCAAAGATTCTCCACCCGACCCTCCAGCGGGGAGGGAGTGGTCTGCTTACTAGCTCCTGTAGTGCAGTTTCCTGAGTATCAGGGCTGCCCGTCTCAGGGGCGCTTTGAAGCCTTCTTGGGGTTCTTTGCGGCCGGCCATGAGGTGGGTGGCGTCGGGGGCCTGGGGCTAACTCCAAGCCCCAGCCCCGAGGGAATGCGGGGTCTGTCACTCCGCCGGGGCAGGATATGTTGTATGGCCTCCGTCTGCTTTCTTACCATTGAAAACTGCCAGGCGAAGTCTCCAACGGTGTTGCCAAACAGCCCAACATTGGAGATGGGGGCGTCAAGGAAACAAACCTTGTCGGCTTCTCGTGATTTGATCAGGTTGAGCCAAAGGGGGCTTTCCTGGACCACCAGGGTGGACATCGCCTGCCAGAAAGCACACACCATGACCTTTGTCGCTCGGAGGGCGAAGTCAGAGTGCAGCTCCTGCATTAGTCCCGGATCAGGACAACCCTTGTGCAGTTCTCTAAGTGCCTTAACTTGGTGCACCTAAAGGAGCGCCATGGCGTGCAAGGCGGAAGCGGCGCTGTAGGCTTTAGCCGTCAGTGACGACGTCAGCCTACAGGCTCTATATACAAATATATATATATATATATATATATATATATATATATATATATTCTTTGTGAATTATATATATAATCACAAAGAATATATATATATATATATATATATATATATATATATATATATATATATATATATATATATATATATATACATACATATCAGGGTTTCCGTTGTCCGTAATTACCGGACATTGGCCGTAAAAAATGAAATGTCCGACAAAATTAAATCTCTCCGGTCAAATTGTCCGATTAAAATTGCCTAATAATCCCGCCCCCTAACACAATCTGAATTTGAGAATAAGCCTAAAATGTATAAAGCAAAAATACACTGATCTCTTGCTATGTTATAAAGGAACAGGCTCTATCGTTTGAAAGTTATGAAACAACATCGCATGCTGCATTTCAAATAAAGCGCACGCCTAAAACGGCTGCAATATAGACCTAAACAACGAACGATTGAGTGAGACGTTTCAAATATGGCCAGGCCCAGGCAGACTAGCTTTAAAAGCTTTTTTCAGAGGCCAGAAGATGGTGAATCAGGAACATCTCATTATAGATAGATCAGTGCTTCTAATCCGCGCATTCGTGCAGTTTTTTTCTCTATCATCAAAACTGAATAGCCTATGTTCATCAGTGCATGGTTACAGTCTATATCAAGCAGGGACACGCTTGTGTGCATTTTATTTTGTGATTTCACCGAATTAATAGAGAGTCTCCGCGAACGGCGATAGATTGAAACGCTGCGTTCTAGTCAAGATTGCGCAACTTCGCAAGCAGCGTCGTCCATGCAACTGATAGCAGCGGACACGAGCGCCAGCTTGATTTCAAAAACAACAGATTTTAGCGCTAGATCTCTTATTTAATAACGGACTAAATGAATGATCTGCTAGTTAACTGGAGACGCTTTATTTATTTGTATTAGGTATATCCGTGCCTCAATGTTTCAAAAAGTGAATGTGTGTGAAACCACAGTAAAAAACAATTGCCGTTGATTGACGCCAATCGGACGTTCATGTTTTTTTTTTCGTCTATTTGAAAGTTAAGCTAATAATAATATGTTGCATTCTATAAGGCCTGATTATGTCATTTTTTAAGTTACATAGACTGCCTCCAGTTTTCCTCAACTTGACTAATTAAGAGGCGATATATTTGACCGGCATATCATCAAAATGTCCGTAAAACGAAACCTCTGCCGGTCACTTTGACCGGCACCATTTTTTTCTAGCGGAAACTCTGATACATATATATGCTGTACTGCCGAAGCGCCCAGGGGTGTTGCTCGACACAACCGTAGTGTGCGAGGGGGAGAACTGCTGCAATGCGCCATAGATCCAACAGCTTTAGCGAGAGGGAGAGATGAATGGAATGGCAGGAGGGATATAGCTCAGTGAATGAGTCAGCTCGGTTACGAAGAAAAATCTGAGTGTGTGTTTGCAAGCGGCACTCCTATTATACCTGTATGTCCGGGGGAGTGGCATGCAAATTCCACACGCCAATTCTCATTGGCCTTTGTCAGGGGCTCCCAAGGGTGACCCCTAGTGTCAACTCATCGACACAACGTCGAGTGAGTGACAGATAGGGAACTTTGCCTTACAGTTTATCAAATGCTAAAACTTTGTTTGGTGTAGAACAATTTGGTATAATACAGTATGAAAACAGTCTCTATGTAACTGTCTCTTCACAGCCTGAACTTGTTAAAAACATCGAATCTTTGTGACAAACGCGCTATAACAATCTAGACGCAGCGCAACGAATGAAACAGAACAGGGGTGTCTCGACAAGTATTTTTGAACCTTGAAGTATTATTTTAACTTTACACTGTGTTTAAAAATGTGCCGGACCTGCACAAGACACTGAAGAAACAGCTAAATGTGATGCAAATGTCAAAGACATTCATCCAACATCTGTTTACATAAGAAAACAATTGAAAAACAGTTCAGATGTATGCAAAAACATGTTCGATGTGAACAGCCCTCTACTCATCCGTTCTTGTGTCTGTGATTAAGAGAGCATGTGCGTGAAACAAGTTTGATAGGCCTGTTTGTTTTTTTCATTAAATACATACCTGAACCCGAAGTACTTGAAAAACTGACCTGGTTCACGGGTGACTTCCTGCCAGCAGCACATCCCAGTTATAAGCTGTGAACCTTAAATGTCAACAGGCTTCATAACAAATTCTGCCCCTGGTTTTTGTTCTTTATTCTCTTTTTCCTCTTCCTTCTCTTGCTGCTGCTCTCACTTAGTCTCTCAGGGGCTTTATTTCAGATCACCTCAACTACAGTGTTGACAGCTCCAACCAGCCAGACTTCTGAGGAGACTAGAAGGGTGTGTTTGTTTATTTATGTCAGTGTGTGAGAGAGTATGTTACAATCCAGTTACATATCTGGGGTAAAGACACTCCTTAGATGCCACTGTTTGTTTAAGCACATATTGAATTTCGCTGGATTTAGCAGGGTTTAATAATGTGTTTATTTGTAGTGTGTTTTTTTCCCCCTCTCTCCCTCACTCTCTAGTGCACTCTGGCTGGAGAGTAAGGCAGTATGGATTATTACAAAGTGAAAATCTCCTAGGGAATGAAAGAGACAGAAAAAGTGAAAGATGTCTCCCTGCTTTTTACGAAGGCCTCTCAGAAATGTGTTTTGAGAGAGGAGGCTTAGTAGCAGAGAAAAAAAAAATAGACTGCAGCTAAAAGCTCTCAGATTGTATAAGTAGGTGCTTTCTACCTTTCATGCGGATTGTGTGCATAAACCTAATATTGTATAGGCTATTTACAACCAATGGCTACTTTTAAATTTGACTAAATAATCCATCATTTAATTTTGTGACATAATTTTGCCATAGGTTGGACAGAATCAAAGTACACTTTCATGTAGTGTTTTCATGATTAAATGATACTATATGATCACAAAGAGTCATTTTTAGTAATGGAAAATATAAAACAGGTGTTTGGGATTCCTCATGTCCTCATTTATTTTCATCAAGAGATCATTGTAATAATAATAATAATAATAATAATAATATGAATATTATGAATAAGAATGTATGATATTATTACTGTAATATATATGAATATTAGAAGAATGCAACAATTAATTATAATCAGTGTCATTTTCATCCAATCACATAGAGATGCAAATATAGATTACATTTTTAGATTTACGACACCATTTCAAGAACTTTATTAAAATTACCTTAATATACAGCCAAAAGCAAAGCAAAGCAAACCAAAAATCAAAATATAGTTTTTTTTTCATATTATTGAGACTATATTTTTGCAATTGTATTAGTACTCCTATTTGAAACAGAATGTAACCACATAATACCTATCAGGTCTAACAGTAGTACCATCAATCCTCTGTGATGGTTTTCGCATGCCTTCTCCTCCTGCTAGGGAAGTTCACATGCATCGAGGTGCGTTTTCACCTGGAAAGACAGATGGGCTATTACCTGATCCAGATGTACATTCCCAGCCTGCTCATTGTCATCCTCTCCTGGGTCTCCTTCTGGATCAACATGGATGCAGCACCTGCCCGTGTCGCCCTGGGAATCACTACAGTGCTCACCATGACAACGCAGAGTTCTGGATCCAGGACATCCTTACCTAAGGTCAGAGTGTGCTCATGTCACTGGTCCTACTCGACCCGCCCCGAGCGTGATTTAAACCGGCAATCCCAGGCATGGAGCGAGGAGGTTATAAAAGCCATGGCCTATAGCCTTGGTCGCTAGCGTGTCCCTAAAGCCAGGAAAGTGAGGTTTACACACTGCACAGCTATCACATACCAGCTGGTTACTGTTACACTCAGAGTAAAAGACTTCACACTGATGTAGGGCCAGCACCCTTGTTGATATTTTGAACAAAAACGCTGCACCACTGGTCTTTAAATGAGACTTAAAGTGTAAGTTCCACCAACACTGATATGCATTCCTTTTTCCCTCCATTCATTCTTAGTTATAATTTATTAATGCAGCCTATAGTGGAATGTTTTAAACTCATCCATGTGTGAAAGCAGGCGGACAGTGTATGTTGCATATTAAAAACTCATAAATGTAGCATCAACTTACGTAACATAATTACACATTACAGAAAACAAGCTTTTCACCTGGCAGAAAATGATCTCTGATTTATAGCTCAGTAGGCACATTGTCAAAGGCACAAAAATGATAATTTGGTCATAATTTACTCACTCACAAATCTCACGACTTTTATTATGCTGTGGAACACAAAAATAGATTTTAGGCAGAATGACAACATTTTTCACTATTTACTTTCATTGCATCTCTTTTCCATGCAGTAAAATGTAATAGTGACTGAGGCTAACATTCTGCCTTGCAAATCCTTTTGTGTTCAATGGAAAATAAAAAGGCATGTGAGATCAGAAGAAAATGAGGGTGAGTAAATTATGGCAGAATTTTCATTTTTGAGTGAATTATCCCTTTAAGGAGAATGGTCTTTCATGAATGAATCAAATCAGACGATCACTGTGCTATTCAATAATATAATGGCTGGGCTATTATGCAGGCTGGAATGAAAGAGCTAAAGGCTAATTAAGGCATCTGAGTACTAATGTTTTTGTATGTCTCTGTCATGTAGGTGTCCTATGTGAAAGCCATTGACATTTGGATGGCTGTGTGCTTGCTCTTTGTCTTCTCTGCCCTGCTGGAGTATGCCGCAGTCAACTTTGTTTCACGACAACACAAGGAGCTCTTACGGTTGCGACGGAGAAGAAATAAGTCCAGCAAGGTATGAACTGTGCTCACAGTAAATGGGGGAATAATGTGATGTGTGAGAACTGTTCAATATGAGTTATGAGAGCTCACATTTTTGAGAACTCTTTTTTTATTCAGACTTTGTACATTATACATAGAACTTGTTTCATTCACTCTCAGAAAAAAAGGGTACTTTTTAAGATCCACGTCACTGGAGTGGTATCCTTGTTTTTGGTACATATGTGTATCCTTAAGGAGACAAAAAGATATATTTGTTAGTTCCTTCAGGAACAAAACATACAAATGTACCTTTTAAAGGTACACAATTGTTCATTAAGGTACATTATGCACCTTAAACAAGTTAAGAATTTTCAATAGAGGTACAAAAAAGGTCCCCTTAATGGTGCCACCCTAATGATGGCATTTTTACCTTCAACAATACCTTTTTTTCATGAGATTGTTTTCTTGTATCATTGTAGTATCTCAGTGGGAAGTCTCAAACACTGTTTAGAGACTTTTGAATTCATCATCCATCAAAAGCATGAATGGGAAAGCAAATACAGTTTCTAAGCAAGTGTTGAAGAATGCAACTGTTAATGTGTGTTCCCTTTACAAAAAGCTTCACTATGATGCTGCGCTTTTGCTAAGCGCTACGGGGAACAATCCTGTATTGTGAACAGCTGTGAATTTGTGTGTAACACGTCAATGAACATTGACCGGAATTTATAACCTCGGCTGGTGATGATCATTAGATGCACCTGTGGCCAGGCTATAAAATAGAGGCGTCACCAGCGTGTCGTCAGATACCTTTTTCTGAAGAGCAGTCCTGGGACGTCCCAGTGCGGCAAAAAAGTGCAGCATCTCGTTCTGCTTTTTTCAGGGAACAAGGGTTACACATGTAACCCAAGACGTTCCCTTTACAAAAAGCTTCACTATGATGCTGCGCTTTTGCTAAGCGCTACAGGGAACACAATACCCACGCCGCCGCACTGGGGTTGTCCGGACCCCTACGGTTGTGAAGTGTGCTCACAAAAACTCAGGTCTCAGACATGAGCTTGATGTCGACTCAAGGGAGTAAGAGCCCGGAGTAGCAGAAACATCTAACCCATAAAGTTCGATGAACGTGTGCGGAAAGGTCCAGCCTGCCACATCACGAACTTGTTCAGGCATGAGCCTGCCATAAAAACTGATGAATGTGAGCGGAGAGGACCAGCCTTCCGCGTCACAAACTTGTTCAGGCGTGAGCTTGGGATGTCGACTCAAGGACGTAAGAGCCCGGAGTAGCATGAACATCCAAACTATAAAATCTGATGAATGTGGAAATATGCGTCCATGAGATCGATCGTGACCAGCCAATCGTGATGTTGGATCTGAGACACGACCGACTTGACAGTTAGCATCTTGAACTTGAATACCCTGACCGAGCGGTTCAAGCCTCGAAGATCTAGAATCGGACGCAACCCCCCACCCTTCTTGGGAGCCAGGAAGTATCTGCTGTAATAGCCTGACTCTTTCTCTGGAAGGGGAACATGAACTATGGCCCCTTTTACCAAGAGATTTTGCAGTTCTTTCCACAGTAGACATGCCTGCTCCGGTCTTACGGTAGTGGGAACCACGCCGTTGAAACGCGGAGGGTGGCGAGCAAATTGAATTCTGTTGCCTCTTTCTACTGTCTTTAGAACCCACATAGCAGAAGTTTCCATGCTGCCAGGTTCTCTGAGATGGGTACAACACTTCCTGTTGAGGGGGTGTTGAGTGTTCTGTGTCCTGTGTCCTGGATTAAGGCAGGAAGCAACGGTACACCCAACTCTTTGTTGGAAGCCTCTATCACCCGAAACACCAAAGGCGGCGGGAGTGAAGAGGTTTCGGGAGGGTCGAAGTGGATGATACACGCGCCCCGTCCCGAAGAGAACTACCCTCACAAGGTTGGGTACAAGACCGTCAGGGTTTCTTTCTTTTAGAAATCACAGCCCTGAGGTCTTTCTTGGGCGGCTGCTGAGGGCGACGAGCCTGTCCCCAGTCCCTACGAGGGGGAGCATGACTCGCCACGCTCTGTTTTTGAGCCTTCCTCCTAGCAGAATCGGGGCGAGACTGAGTGGCCGACGGCCCTGCCACCTGAGTGCGGCGAGGAAGAAACTGCCCAAAGGCTTCCTCGTGGTTTTTCGCCTCCTGGAATCTTCAGATAACCGTATTCGTGGCGTCTCCGAAGAGACCAGAAGGCGAAACCAGGGCATCGAGTAAGAAAACTCTGTCTTTATCCCGGATGCCTGAAAGGTTAAGCCATAAATGCCTCTCCGTACTGACCAAAGCGGACAGAGACTGGCCAATGGCTGACTGCTTGGTCGCACGGAGAGATAAATCTGTAGCTCGACGAAGTTCTGTAAAAGCCTCTTCGTCGAGAGTTTCACCCGCACTCAGGTCTTTTAGCAGGTCAGCCTGGTACGCCTGTAACAGCCATGGTGTGCAGAGCAGCACCAGCCTGACCTGCAGCTTGATAAGCCCTCCCCACTAGCATGGAGGTAGTTCTGCATGGCTTAGAGTGGAGAGCAGATTTTTTCAAAGATGATGCCGAACCCGGCGAGAGATAACCCGCAAGTGTCTCTTCGACCGGCGGCATCCTTGAATACCCTCGCGCCTCAGCACCCACGATAGTCGAATATAACAATGTCGAGAACACGTGAACGCGCGAGGTATAAAGTTTCCTCCACGAACGAGCAAACTCATCGTGGAGGTCATCAAAGAAGGGAATGGACTGATGAGGCGTTCCCTTCCCTTGGCAACCAGACAGAAATCTGTCCTCTAACTTGGAGCGTTTGGGGGTTTCTTGGTCACGTGGCCAGTCTAATTGTAGTCTGTCCACTGCACGAGTAACCACATCAAGTAACTCTTCAGAGGATTTTGTGTCATGCTTTGAGTGCTCGGATGTGGGTAACTGAATCTACAGAACCAAGAGAATCGAGGTCCCCCTCGTGAACTGAAGAGGCGCCGGAGCGCGCTTCAAGATCACGCGAAGGACCAGCCGGATCTGGGGAGAGAGTGAGCGAAAGGGGCGTACCCCTCTCTCACTCCTCAGCCAGATCCATACGAGAGCCCCACGAATGAAGTGCGGGTGCCGGCTCTCGGAAGTAAGCGAGGCGAGCGCGAAGCATTCTGACCGAAAGTAGGTCACAATGCGCGCACCCACCCTGCCCCACTGCGAGAGCCGCGTGCTCTTCCCCCAAACAAACAAAACAAAACTCATGCGTGTCCTTGTCAGTCATGTAACGTTAACAAGGAAACACGCATCGTTTGCTTCACTTTTCTATATATATATATATATATATATATATATATATATATATATATATATATAAAATCTCTTTCAGAGCAGAGAGAGAAAGGAAAGAAAGTTCTGCGCACTGCCTAACAATTTCTAACTCCTAACAAAAGGGAAGAAAGTTTTTTAGCAGGTTTGTGAGACACACAGCACAGTATGATCTGAATTAAAAATATCTGATGACACGCTGGTGACGCCACTATTTTATAGCATGGCCACAGGTGCATCTAATGATCATCACCAGCCGAGGCTATAAATTCCGGTCAATGTTCATTGACGTGTTACACACAAATTCACAGCTGTTCACAATGCAGGATTGTTCCCCGTAGTGCTTAGCAAAAGCGCAGCATCTTGTTCCGCTTTTTTCAGGGAACAAGGGTTACACATGTAACCCGAGACGTTTGTCTTTACCAGGCCTAACCTGGTATGTTCCAATTTTGAGCACATATCACATGTGCAAGAGTGCTGTTGTACTGAAGGTCAGCGCGGCTGTGATTGGGCCATGGCCCATGGGTTCATATCAAATAATAATAATAATACATTTTATTTATTTGGCGCCTTTCTGGACACTCAAGGTCGCCTTACAACAACAAAAAGGGTACATTAAAACAAACTAAAACTAATTATGTTAAAAACTAGCATAAAAACATGTTAAAATACATCAGTTAAAAACAATACAGGAGGATAATACAATAGTAGTCACAATGAGTAGGCTTGTCTAAACAGATGAGTTTTGAGTCTGGATTGGAAGTGTTTGAGAGAATCAGAGTTGCGGAGGTCAGGGGGGAGAGTATTCCAGAGCTGGGGAGCAGAGCTGCTGAAGGCCCTACTCCCCATAGTGATAAGGCGGGCGGGCGTGACAGTGAGATGGAGAGAAGAGGAGGAACGGAGAGAACGGACTGGTGTGGCAATATGAATGAGGTCAGCCAGATATGAAGGGGCGAGGTTATGGATGGCTTTGAAAGTGAGGAGTAGGATTTTGTAATGGATACGATATGTGAAGGGTAGCCAGTGGAGCTGTTGAAGAACTGGGGTGATGTGCTTTATGGAGGGTGTGTTAGTGATGATACGTGCAGCAGCATTCTGAACAAGTTGGAGTTTATGGAGGGTTTTTTGAGGGAGACCAAACAAAAGAGAATTACTGACAAATAACTGACTTGTCAGACATAATAGGGCCAGCTATTTCTTTTATAATTTTTTTTTGCTCAGCCAATGAAAATAGTTCCAAAAGAAGCTAGGATCAAGTGTTGCTGAGTATACAAAAAAAAAAAAAAACAAATAGTGAAGCATTCCAGTGATGTTATACTGCACAAAATACTGTATGAGCTCTCTTGGAATTTAAATTAGTGAAACGTAAGTAGCTGTTGTATTGTCTTCATGTGTTTTGAATCACATGTATTTGAAGCTTAAAGATAAATGGGTGAATTTGAGTTAATAGTCAGGTCAAATTAGGTAAATGGTAATAAGAACTCGTTTACACAAATACATTTTATAAGCAGAGTTTTTGGAACATATAATGCTTTAAAAAATATTTGAAGACACCTATTTAATCATGTCAGTTGTACTTTTCTAAACTAACCAAACAAGATTAATTTAATTGTTTTTCTTTTGCAACAGCACTGCAACCATAACAAAAAGAAGCCATAACAGGGAAACAAATGAGAAAAGTAAAATGAAAAAAAAAGAGAGAAAAAAAAAAGCAGGGTACAGATCACAAGATACCGACACAGTCACTAAAACAATGAATTTACACTGTATGAGGAGGGACTGTCACATCTGTTGCTTTTGGGATTGACAGAAACTGAAGCAGATTAGTGGTGCTGATTGAAAGACTGGTGGAGTTTCTTTGCCTTCTGGACTCGGCTCAGTTAAAGTCTGAATGCTCTTATCACACACAGTTTAACTGATGGAATGTGCGTATTTTGGAAGGCATGTTGAGTTGATCTGATGAAACCCAAGATGATGCTGTGCGTGAAGAGCTTAGATAAATTTGATTGTAAAAAGGTCACAAATTATCATTAATATGGCAATGATTATGCATTTAATTCAGTACAAAGGTTGTTTGTGTGCAAATGTGAATTTAAATATCCACCTGGAATCATACTGGTTTAAGATGATTCTACTATATAGTATGACTCCAAGAATGTTAGTCCTATATGCAGCACTGCTGCCTAGAGTTGAAAAGTAGTTAATACATCTCCATGGCATATCTAGCTAGCTACTTTAATCAAACATGTTTATTTCCAAAGCTAAAGCCGGCTGAACAGCACAAAGATCAGATTGCCATTATAGTCTGTTTATACACATTCTCATCAGAGTGGATTAATACTGCATGCGAGCAGGGACATTATTTCCCCTGGCTCTGTGGAGTTGCAAGATTATTGACTTAGTGATGTAAGGCTTAACCATGGGAATATTCAGGCTTTGTTTTTATTTTTTTATAAGAGGTGCAATGTGTATTAAGTTCAAAAGGCATTTTGAAAATGGACATGAAAGCAATTCAGCCCCAGAGATTAATAAAATGTTATTGGTTGCAGCATTCTATTTCATATGAAACCATATGATTTCACAATAAAGAACATTTTTCATGCAGTTGTGTACAATAATTTTTTGAATACCACCTACAGCTTAAAGAGATATTTCACACTAAATTAACAATTATTTCATTATACTCACCCTCGTGTTGTTCAAAACCCATATGACTATTTTATTTTTTGTTTTTGTTTTTTGTGAAAGACAAAAGAAGAGAATGTAATTGAACCCTTACAAGTCTGGAATAATGTACATATTTTGCTCTTATGGAAAGAGATTTTTACTTTTGTAAGCCCGTTTATTGGTCCAATGGCGGTCTCCAATAGTACGGGTGAAGGTCTCTGCGCGAGACTGTCTTTCCTTGTACGCAACACAACAAGATTAAATGAAATACATTTTCTCTTATTATAACGAGGTATTACCTCGTTATTTCATCTGACTCCATAAATGAAAAAGGTTTTTAATGACATCTGAGCATCATTAAAAGTGAGCGAATGTTTGATTATTCTTTTAACTCCTTTAATTATATTTTACACGTTTAGATTAAGAAACTATGTCGCTTTGAGGTCCTCGCATGTTTTTCTCTACAGCATGAGTCTTACAATCACAAGCGGCCAGTATTGGATCATCAAACAGAGGTAATTGCTATATACCTGAGATCGGTCACGTTCACGTTCACACAATCAAAGATACTTCAGTATAGCCCCCATGGAATTGCATACACTTGAGTTGATGCCAAATATTAGTCGTCACTAATCTGACGCAGACTTGCGGTAACATACGAATCGTTTAATCTGTTTGGGAAACACAATGTCAGAGTCAGTCAGAATAAAATATAATGTTGACAATTTATTGACCAGGTAACATAATCAATTCATCAATTCCAATTAGACAGTGATAAGTCAAAGTTAGACATTTTATCAAAACATAAGAAATTCAAATTGCAATCACCTGATATAAATTACACACCATAAACTGTGTGGAATCGTCTGACTACAGAGAACCATGAACAATGTGTCACATCTCCTTAAATACCCAGATAATTCAATATGCTTACCAAATGGTGGTGTCTGTCATTATAATTAGATTTTGGTCCCCTATTGAGGGGTTTCTGTAGATTTACATACAGGAGGCATGGAGGATCTGGTGGAGGGCACACCTTTAAGGGGCACACCACAGTTCTCATATTTTATTACTACTTTTTGATTTTCATTATGGCTGGGAGGATGAGACCAGTTTACCAGGCACACTGAGAGACTTTAAATGATACATGTTATAGTTACTTTTTGTACACACTTCACATTGCATAGGTTTTTAGTGAGCTTTAAGTGAGGAGGAGGAGTGAGATGAAGATACTTTAGAAGGGAGGTGTTAGCTGCACAGTTTGTTGCATCTCGGATGTTGCTGTTACATATGCAAGAGAGAGTTCAGATGTTAATTCTCATGAGAGCCTTTTGTTTTCTCGAGGAGTAGCCCAGACTCACTGGCACCCGCCTTACACTTTTCTTCACCAAAGTGGCATTCAACTGATCACAATGTAGAGTCAGGACATTAATAATGTGAAAAATTACTATTACAATTTGAAAAAAAAAATCAGAACTTCTTAAACTACTTCAAAGAGTTCTCATCAAAGAATCCTCCATGTGCATCAATGAAAGCTTCCTTGACATACTAGCTGTCAGTTTGTCCAGATACTCAGGTGACATTTCATCCCACGCTTAATGTAGCACTTGCAATAGATGTGGCTGTCTTGTTGGGCACTTCTCACGCACCCTACAGTCTAGCTGATCCCACAAAAGCTCAATGGGGTTAAGATCCATAACACTCTTTTCCAATTACCTGTTTTCCACTGTCTGTGATTCTTTGCCCACTCTAACCTTTTCTTTTTGTTTTTCTGTTTCAAAAGTGGCTTTTTCTTTGCAATTCTTCACATAAGGCCTGCACCCCTGAGTCTTCTCTTTACTGTTGTACATGAAACTGGGGTTGAGCAGGTAGAATTCAATGAAGCTATCAGATCAGGACATGTGCAGCATCTATTTCTCAAACTAGAGACTCTGATGTACTTATACTCTTGTTTAGTTGTTTACATCTGAGCCTTACACACCTCTTTCTGTCCTTGTTAGTGCCAGTTGTCCTTTGTCTTTGAAGACTGTAGTGTACAACTTTGTATGAAATCTTCAGGTTTTTGCTAATTATATTGTATTGCTGTCATTCCTCAAAACAATGATTGACTGATGAGTTTCTAGAGAAAGCTGTTTCTTGTTTGCCATTTTTGACCTAATATTGACCTTATTACAAGCCAGTCTATAGCATAATGTGCAACTCAAAAACAAACACAAAGACAATGTTAAGCTTAATTTAATGAACCAAATAGCTTTCAGCATTGTTTCATATAATGGCAAGTGATTTTCTAGGACCAAATTTGCAATTTAGCATGATTACTCAATGATTAGGTGTTGGAGTTATGGCTGCTGGAAATGGGGCCTGTCTAGATTTGATAAAAAATGACTTTTTTCAAATAGTGATGGTGCTGTTTTTACATCAGTAATGTCCTGATGTAGCTCTGTGATCAGTTGAATGCCACAGTAACAATTTACTTCTGAAACCGCAAAATCTGTACATTATTCCAAACTTTTGGCCACAAGTGTGTGTGTAGATAGATAGATAGATAGATAGACAGACAGACAGACAGACAGACAGACAGACAGACACTACTGTTCAAAAGTTTGGGATCACTTGCCAAAAATGTTTCTCATGATCTTAAAAATCTTTTTATCTAAAGGTGTATGCTTAAATGTGTGAAATTAGATTTGAAGACAAAAATATAATTATGCCAACATATTAATTTATTTATTTACAAAACAAAAATGTTATTTACATATAGATGGGAACTCCTTTAATACTGTTTTAAAAGCATCCTAGGGTGATACCTCAAGAAGTTTGTTGAGAAAATGCCAAGAGTACATTTCCGTAAACTCTAGGCAACCTTTGAAGATGCTAAAATGTAACATAGTTTTGATTTATTTTGTAGTTTTTTAATCACAACATAATTCACATATTTCCATTTCTATTATTCCAAATTTGTGATGACTTTACTATTATTCTAAAATGTTAAGAAAAAAAAAAAAAAGAAAAAAGGAATGAGTAAGTGACCCTAAACATTTGAATGGTAGTGTAAGTATATATATATATATATATATATATATATATATATATATATATATATATATATATATACATATATATATATACAATTGGTGTCAGTGGTGACTGAGGCTGTCATTCTGCCTAACATCTCCATTTGTGTTTTATGGAAGATAGAAATTCATATGGGTTTGGAATATCATGAGGGTAAGTTAGTAAATAGTATTTGTGAGTAAATGTTATGTTTTGAGTGAACTATCCCTTTAATATCTCATATTGTTATTTTTTACAAACTATAAGTTAAGTGATGATACTCCTGCACACTCATTAGGCATGTGTAGCATGATATTCTGCATGTTGAGAGCCATTAAATTTTATTAGTATGCATGCTTTGTGGTTTTTTTTTTCTCTTTGATTCCATGCTGTGCTGAAAGGCTATCAACCAAACATATGAAGAGGAGCTTACTGAGTCATTGCGTCGCATCAATGGCCTGCGCAGTGCTGAGCCTGTTTATGGATCGATGGGCCAAATCGATGAATCAAATGATGTGGTAAAGAAAGAGTACAGTGCTTCATCCTAGTCCCTTCTTTTGATTTATGAGATCTTGATATGGTTACTCCCCTTCCCCACCATATGTCCACCATTTTCATTCGATGTACAGTTTTCGATCTGCTCTCCCTGACCTTTGTTATACTTTATATTTTGTGATGCTAATGGTTTGTTAATTTACTCATGTATGAGAAGAGTGTGCAGCCTGTGTATCTGCCATTAAATGTGTGAAATACAGACTTTTGCTGTTTGGCTCCGTGATTTGTCAGACTAAACCATTTATCTCTGGGTAAAAGTGTTACAGTGCCTGGTAACGTGCATGTAAAATGGCTACAAACTACATTTTAGCTCAGTGTAAAGCTGCCAATTTACAAAAGGTTTATTTCTATTTCTTCTGCTCTGAACTTACTTCAAACTTACTTCTCTGTCTGCTCGTATGAATATAACACATCATAAGAAAGTATTTCACCACTGTTCAAATGCACTTTGGATTGCATAATTTATATGTATAAATGTTTTCCATCTGAAAGGACAAAATATTAAATTAAACAATTTACAATAAACTGAAAATTATTCTCTTCAGTAATCAAAATACTTTTTGAATGTAACTGTATTCTAATTTCCAAGACTTAGTAGTGGAATACAGTTACTTATATTTTGTGTTTTATATACGTATTCCCGTTACATGTATTCCGTTACTCCCCAATGCTGACTGTCAACTAAGAATTTGAACTACTAAAAATGTCCTATCTACTTTACGCACACAAGCCATTTAGCAGAGCTAAATTACTCAATATTGACATGCTAATGAGTTTTGAATTTAATAATAGTTTAACCTCTGTAGTTTCCCCAAGTGTTTCTTTTAAGTTAAATACCTTTCAGCACTTTCAAATAAATAGAGAATTTGAGTTCAATTGTTTGCCTTTCATTTCTTGTAATATGACCAATACCATTGTAATTAGGCAGAGGATATTTAATGTTACGTGTGAAGGAAAGCAGACGCTAAAAGTCAAAATCTCACACTTTATTCTCCATGCCCCTTCTCCAACAGTCATTTGTATTGTTTCATAGTTTTTTCTGGTTCTACCAGACTTGGGTGCAAATAGCCAGACTGTGTGTCAAATGCTATTTTCATTACGTGCAAATAGTCCGCCTGTTATAATAATGATTCACCTGATAATAATGTCACGCTCATGATATGTCTCACTCAATTAATCTAATTTCAATTTAATTTTGTTCCAGTGAAAGCAAAATGTGATCATTCCTCATGTAAGTTCCATGCACAAGTCGTTAAGGACATACAGTACTTATTAATATTATGCCCTTACCCAGCCCCTTATCTAAACTTAACATGATAGGAAGCTATTGTGTGTGGCAGAAGCAAGTCATTGTCACGTATTAGACGGAAACGTGCGCAGTCGCACAATATCGTACGAATTAGCCAAATTTTGAATAGTTGTACAAATCCTGACAATTTCCCAATGAGATTGTGTTGGTAACAATTGTTGATAAAAAAACAATTTTCAAATATTATTTTTTTTGGCTTTAGTTTAAAATTGAAAGGCTAGGAAGGCTAGGATAATATATTTTTTCTAGCGTTTCTTCATGACATCATCGGCTCATTTGTGAATGTTTCCACCTTGTGGACCCACTTATTAGTGCAAAGAATTCCAGGTGCATGCGCAATCTGTGCGAAAAATCGGCTGCGTGCATTTAGTGCCTAAGCATAAATTGTCCTGTATGCAGACTCTCTGCTTTTGACCTTAGTATACTTTTAGGCTTAATTCTCTATAGCATTCAGATTGGAAAAAAAATTAGATATGCCCCAATAATGCAAGATGCATCAATAATATTTTTGATTGGTTTCCCTAGAGGAAATATACTGTAACTTTATATGCATATATTTGATATATGCATCAGCATATACTATTGTAGATGATTTCCACAGATATACATCTCATAGAACTGGCTGGCACTAAAGCAACATGTTTACAATGTAATTTAATGTGTACGTTGACACCTTATATCACACAATTTTCCCATCAGGTAAGCAACAGGTTCAGTGAATGGGAGCCTTGCAAGGTTATCTTCATGTAGGAGTACTTGAGTCTTGATTGCCCCACCCCGTGAGTTCGCTAGTTCGAATCCCAAGGCATGCTGAGTGACTCCAGCCAGGTCTCCTAAGCAACCAAATTGTCCCGGTTGCTATAGAGGGTAGAGTCATATAGGGTAACCTCCTCGTGGTCGCTATAATGTGGTTCGTTCTTGGTGAGGCACGTGGTGAGTTGAGCGTGGATGCCACGGTGGATGGCGTGAAGCTTCCACTTCACGCTATGTCTCCGTGGCGACTCGCTCAACAAGCCACATGATAAGATGCGCAGGTTGACGGTCTCAGACATGGAGGCAGCTGGGATTCGTCCTCCGCCACCCGGATTGAGACGAATCCCTACGCAACCACGAGGACTTAAAAAAAGCACACTGAGAATTGGGCATGCCAAATTGTGAGAAAAAAAGGGGGAAAAATCACAACAAAAAAAAAGTCTTGATTGCCTGTATCCTTTCTTGTGCTCAGGAGGAGGACGTGCGGGAGAGCCGACTGAGCTTCACGCCCAATGCAGGGAAGGACGGAGCTGTGCCCAAAGCTGCTAACAATGCGGCCACAGCACACTCTGAGCCAACCCCTGCTGTTGGAAAGAGTCATGAGGAGATGAGAAAACTCTTCATTGACCGGGCCAAGAAGATCGACACTGTGTCCCGTGCTGGCTTCCCACTGGCCTTCCTGTTTTTCAACATTTTCTACTGGGTTCTGTACAAAATCCTTCGCCACGAGGATGTACACAAGCCATAGATGGAAAGACACGGCACATTGCACTTTGAAAGGTTTAGTAGTAACACAGCAAAGAACTCTTGTGTTATTACTTGTGTGCAACACTTCCTGCCAACACTTCCTGCCAAGATCTATGCTACACATTTAAAATGACTGTGAGGAACTGATGTCAAGGATCAATGGCTACTTTCAATACTTGGAATACTGTTTGTGTTGTGCACACATACAGGACACTGCACTCACTAAACAAGTACAAAGGCATCCGTAGGGCCACTGGCACACCTGTCCCACACATATACACCTAAAAAAAGTGGTCTGCACTTCCATGCTTGTTTATCATAAGAGCACTGTTTCACAACACAGTTTAGACACTGTCTGCAGACCCTTGTAGAGACAGATGTGTGTGTCTTGCACTGGTCTTTGTCAGT
Source organism: Xyrauchen texanus (assembly GCF_025860055.1). Taxonomy (NCBI): domain Eukaryota; kingdom Metazoa; phylum Chordata; class Actinopteri; order Cypriniformes; family Catostomidae; genus Xyrauchen; species Xyrauchen texanus. The sequence goes on from NC_068280.1 coordinate 16,022,717, forward strand.
TTTGTTGTCTTACAGCTTTACTGCCAACATTCTGTGTTGTATTTTTGATATACAGTTATTTAAAATGCCAAGTATATAACAGAGTGCAAGAGCAGAGACACATTTCTAAACACATTGTATGTTGTAGATCATTTTATAAGGAAACATTTGAAAGTTTGTACTAGTAGTTGATCAGTATATAATTCTTGACCAAAAAGCTATAATTTTATCTGGACACAGACCTGATTGTTGACCAGCTCTTGAAACCAGCAACTAGGCCAAAACATTCTGAGCAAAATCTAAAAAAAGAACCAGCAGAAAAGACTCTTCTGTTTACAATTATCAACACCTTAACATCAGCTGCCACAAAGGGATACATTATAAAAATTTGCCACATTTGTTATATTTTAATGGGTAGTGTTCTGTCGGAAACCACAGAGGAATCAAAATCATCCTTTCAGAATTTAAGTAGTCCTTAAACAAAATCATTATTGTTTTAAAAACCATTGCATGTCCATTTCGATATAATGATGCCAGCACAAAACAATGTGATGTGTTGCAATTTCATGAATGGAGAAAAGTTCAAGGAGTGGTGAGGCTGTTGAAGAAGATGACACAGTCTCTCTTTCTTTCTAAGGGCAATGGTTATATCAGCCAATGTAATTTCCAAGATAATCTCTAAAAATATTAAATAATAGTATAATAACAAATTAAATATTGTCATATGTCTTGGAATCAAGCATAGTTGACTGTGAATAAATTTGAGTTTTAAACAGATGTAACTTTATGTATGGTCATTATATGGCAAGGTATTATTATATGAATATATGTATATAATGACAATATTTCCTCTTAGGAGATCTTACTATAGAGTTGTTTGTAGTGCATACCAACTATATACTACAACACTGTCTTGGAAAAATGTGTGCTGGGGAGTTGTGGGGTGGGGGGGTGTTTACACAAGATCTCCTTTAACATTTGAGAACACAAGATCTCCTTTAACATTTGAGAACACAAGATCTCCTTTAACATTTGCACTGAAATTCATAATCATATGTTCAGTTCCCCTTCTGTCACTCACTAGACGTTGTGTCGATTGTAGTGACACAATGGGTCTCTTCTGAGAGCCTTGCGTACCTCTGAACTTTAGAAAAGGCCAACGTCAAGTTGGCAGACAGAATTTGCATGCCCCGCCCCCGGACATACAGGTATAAAGGGGAGCGGGCGAGTGACTGTCAGACAGAATTTTTCTTCGGAGCCGAACGGTTGTGTGATCACCAAGCAAGTGTCATGACTGCTTCACCCACCTCTGTAAGAGAGCTTTCTGTTGGATCTGACGGCGCATTCCAGCGGCTTTCTCCTCTCTGCACACTGTGCAGACTCTGCCCCTGGTCGCTTCGACAGCGCTTCTCTCCTAAAAGAGTTTGATTTCTCTGAAAAAGTTTATTCTCCTCTAAAAGAGATTTTTTCTGGTAAAAGAGCAACATACAAAAGTGAGCGTTGAACGTCCTTTTCAGGACGCGTCTTTTTAAAGATGCCCTTCTGCCGCTGTGTAGTTCCTGGATGTGGCCGGTATCTCTCCAGATCCGATGGTCATAGATGCTGCCTCGTGTGCTGAGGCAGCATTTGTGGATGGTTCATGTTCTTACTGCAAGGACATGACCATGGCAACGTTGCAGTCGCAGCTTTCGTTTCTCAAAACGAATGCCACTCCAGCCGCCCCCCGCATCGCCCCTTCTTCCCACGGGATTGAAGACGACCCGGCTGGCGATGGAGGTGATTTGGGGATCTCTCACATCATGCCGCGTCATTGCAGCGCAGGCCGCACCCTGTCTGCTCGCCGTGGGCGTCCCCCTGCGAAGAAACCACCGGCAGCTCCGCCTCAACCTTGGCCCAGCTCTCAGCCCCAGCGTCGAGCGCCCCGCAGGTGGCGTATGCCCCCCGTCTCCAGGACGTCTTCTAGGGCCCATAATACACCTAAACGCTCCTGAGACGGCACACCCAGGAAACCAGACGTTTGCTCCAGAGCTGTTAGCAAGACCACTCTGTCCCCCGGTGGAGGCTCAGGAGGAGAATCCTCCGTTCTCTCTTTTTCCTTCGCAGCACCCCCTTTGGGCTGTGGTACCCAAATTATTACCCGAGTTACTATGCGCCCACAAGGACCAGGTGCTCGCGCATCTCAGCCGTTTAGGGCTTCAGGTCAACTGGGAAAAAAGCAAGCTCTCTCCGGTTTAGAGCATCTCTTTTCTCGGTTTGGAGTTAGACTCAGTGTTAATGTCAGCGCCCCTGACAACCGAGCTTGCACAGTCAGTGCTCCGTGCCTCGATCTCTTCAAGCCAGGCACAGCGGTTCCTCTCAAACGGTTCCAGAGGCTCCTGGGGCATATGGCATCCTCGGCCGCGGTTGCGCCGCTCGGGTTGATGCATATGAGACCACTCCAGCACTGGCTTCAGACTCAAGTCCCGAGATGGGCCTCGGCATGGCGCCGTGGCACATACCTTATGTTTATCACCCCTTCGTGCCGTCATACTTTCAACCTCTGTTTTCAGCAGACAAGAGTCCCCCTACAGCAGATGTCCAGACATGTCGTGGTCACCACAGATGCCTCTCAACTGGGTTTGGGTGCCGTGTGCTACGGGCATGCAGCCGCTGGCTCCTGGACGGGGCCCCGCCTGCGTTGGCACATCAAATGCCTAGAGTTGTTGTCTTTGCAGGGGTTTCTCCCGCTGATTCGGGGCAAGCACGCCTTGATCCGTTCAGACAGCACCGCCACGGTAGCGTACATAAATCGCCATGGCGGCGTATGCTCCCGTCACATGTCACAACTCTGCCGCCATCTCCTTCTTTGGAGTCAGCCGGGACTCAGTTCGCTGCTCGCCACTCATATACCAGGCGACCGCAACATGACTGCGGACGCGCTGTCGCAACAGGTCTCGCTCAGCGGAGAGTGGAGGCTCCACCCCCCGGTTGTCCAGCTGATTTGGTGCTGCTTCAGCAGGGCACAGATAGATCTCTTTGCCTCTCAAGACAACTCCCACTGCCTTCTCTGGTACTCCCTAATGGAGGCCCCTCTTGGCACAGACATGCTGGCACACAACTGGCCACGGGGGATGGTCACCTTGGTGGCTCCTTATTGGCCCACCTGGACCTGGTTCTCGGATCTCATGCTCCTCATGACAGCACTTCCCTGGCAAATTCCCCTGAGGAAGGACCTGCTTTCTCAGGGACGGGGCATCCTCTGGCACCCGCGCCAGACCTCTGGAATCTCCACGTCTGGCCCCCTCAAGAGGCATCTGTTCTCAAATTGGTGTTCTTCCAGATCTGAAGACCCGCAGAGATGCGCAGTTCAGTCTGTGCTTTCATTCCTGCAGGAGAAGTTGGAGGGGAGGCTGTCCACCTCCACCTTGAAGGTGTATGTTGCTGTTATCACAGCCCACCATGACGCAGTAGACGGCAAGTCCCTTGGTAAGCACGACTTAATTATCAGGTTCCTTAGAGGCGCCCAGAGGTTGAACCCTTCCTGACCAAGCCTGTTCCCCTCCTGGGATCTCTCAGTGGTCCTCTCAGGCCTTCAGAGACCCCCCTTCGAGCCTCTTGATTCAGTCGAGTTCAAAGCCCTCTCCTTAAATACGGTCCTCCTGATCGCTCTCGCTTCCATCAAGAGGGTTGGGACCTGCAAGCGTTCTCTCTCAGCGACACTTGCCTGGAGTTCGGTCCAGCAGATGCTCACATCATCCTAAGACCGCGACCGGGCTACGTGCCAAAGGTTCCTATGACCCCCTTCCGGGACCAGGTCATGAACCTGCAAGCGCTGCCTCATCATTGCTATGTCTGGTACATGCTTTGCATACCTACATGGACCGCAAGCAGAGCTTTAGCGCTGAGCAGCTCTTTGTCTGCTTTGGCAGACGGCGGAAAGGGAACGCTGTCTCCAAACAGACGTTAGCTCATTGGGTTGTTGACGCTATTTCCCTAACCTATCACACCCAGGCCGTGCCCTCCCTCCCCCCCACCTCCTGCAGGTTCGTGCACACTCTACGAGAATTGTGGCATCCTTGTGGGCACTGGCCCACAGCACCTCCTTAGCAGACATGTGGGCAACACCTTTGCTAGGTTCTACAACCTCAGGGTTGAGGCGGTCTCATTCCTTCATTTGTCAGGTCCGAGCCGGTAGAACTCGGTAATACGGAACAGCCGACCGGGTGTTCCGCTTGTACCTTGCACCCTTCACCAAGCTGATCCAGTGTGCCTTCTCACCCAGGTTAGCCAGTAAGCTCTAGCTTCCTGAATGCTCTTCCTCCCTAACCCACTGGCCGCAGATTCAGCGGAGGAATTCGCAGCCAGACCCACCACGAGTTGAATGCTCCGTGATGGGGTTGGGCTCCACAGGCATAGTTCTTGCTTCAGGCAACTCCCTGTGACGTATTTTCCGCGGTATGGTCCCCCTGCTGACAGGACCCGCGTCTACCTTGGGCATTCCCCGCTGCCCCCCGGTCGCTGTGTCTAACTCCTCCCTTGTCAGGCAGGATCTACCACCGCACCATGTCCACGGGCGGCTTGACAACCCCTGTGTGTATTAGCCACAAGTTACTCCCCCCAGTCTGGGCAGGTCATGGTCTCCGCAAGGGCCTTTTCCCCCTGAAAGAATAGGAATGGGAAAGGATGCCTTCCCCAACGTATATATAGCGTTAAGATAGCCTCAGCCACTTTTTAATGAGCTACATAGAGAAAAGGCCTCGGCTTGCCGGCTGGCTCCCATACAAGTCGTGTCGCCTGTTCCCGTATGGTTACTGGGAACCTAAGAGCGGTATATGACACCTTTTAGTGTGGGCGTTGGGGAGGGTTACGTGCAGCTGACCCAACTTCTCCTATCATGGCTCGGCAGTCATGTAACATGGGTAGTGCATGGCGTTTTGAAGTGGGACCCCTTGTGTAACTACAATCGACACAATTTCGAGGGAGTGACAGAAGGGGAATGTCATGGTTACTGTTGTAACCTCCATTGCCCGATGGAAGGAACGAGACGTTGTGTCCCCCTTGCCATGTCACTATCCCTATCACCGTAACCATATTCTCTGACAGTCCTTTATCCCCTTTATACCCGAATGTCCAGGGGCGGGGCATGCAAATTCTGTCTGCCAACTTGACATTGACTTTTCTCAAGTTCAGAGGTGCGCGAGGTTCTCAGAAGAGACCCCTTGTGTCACTAGAATCGACACACCTTCTCGTTCCTTCCATCGGGAAACGGAGGTTACAACAGTAACCATTACATTATGTGTTCCATAAAACACAATTTTAGTTGAGTATTTTTTTCAATTACACATCTATAAAATGTCTAAACACATTTTATGGATGTATCTTTACATCACCGTTACATGTACTTAACCTGAATGTGTGATATATGTTTTCACAATTCATATGGCACAGTTGCAAAAGATCTGCAAAATATCGGGACAAGACAGCTTACTGAGCTCATTTGATCTTGTCATGCATGATGAAGAGACCATTGTCTTGGAGAAATATTAAAATAAACTGTGCCATATAAATTGTGAAAACATGTATCACACATTCAGTTAAGTACATGGAACAGTGATGTAGTTTGCATTTGGAACACACACTCATCGTGGAAGGAATACAAGAAGTTTACAGGCATTTACAGTATAATTCAAGAATATTTGTAAATTATTTTGCACAAACATTATTAAATGTATGCATGAACTCATGTCTTTTCGATGTACTTCATTTTTCAATGTGAACTAGATCTGTCAGTCAAAATGTTCTTGCTGCTATAAGAGTACAGGCGTACATTTGTAAATACTTCTGAGCACAATTTAATTTACAGTGTCCTTGTTACACATATTACATGTAAATATAATTAACTACAAAAGTCATAATACTATCAAAGTTTATTTAGAAGTTTCTCCACAAAAGATTTACATATAAAAGGAATATTCTGGGTTGAATACAAGTTCAGCTCAATTGAAAGCATTTGTGGCATTGATTAATAGCTACATAAAAAAATTATTTTGACATTCCTCATTTTCTTAAAAAATAATTTTTAAGGAAATGGGGCCAATCTGTAAACATCAAAAAAAACTCACTATTTCAAAAGTAAAGCCACAAGACAAACAATATGAGTGTTGACATGATTTTAGTGTAATAAAATCGCTTAGGGCCTACTACTCATTTCCGTGTAAAGAGCTACATAATTTATAAGCCATGATGATGCAATGTCAGCAGACCCTAAAACCCTAAAATTACTGTTAAATAAACAAATTTAAAAACTTTACAGCACAAATAATACATGAGTTATAACAAATCACTGTAACCTCGATTTTTTTTTTCTTCTTTTTTTTAAGAAAAGGACAGACGATTCGAAATAATTGTTTGTGGTTCTCAACATTATGCCGCAAATGCTGTCGATTGAGCTTAACTTCTACTAAACCTGAAATGTTACTTTAAGTACATGAATCATTTAGCCTACAAAGTATTTGCATATGTAATTGCACTGAAACATGAACACTGAATTGTCAACTGTGGCCATATTTTTCATAAGTCTAATTAAGCTCCCCCTGGGAACGACTGAAAATAAAGATGATTACAAATGCACACTTTGTCTATTGTTTAGCTAGGTGCATTCCATCACTCTCTCTCTCTCTCTCTCTCTCTCTCTCTGTGTGTGTGTGTGTGTGTGTGTGTGTGTGTGTGTGTGTGTGTGTACTTGGAGGCTTATTAGACACCAACTCGGAGAGCAAGGACTTTTTGTCAAATCGCCCACAGACTGTCAAAATTGACACTCACTTATCCTCCACTATCACACTTAGCACCGGCTCACCTCAGGGCTGTGTGCTGAGTGCTCTTCTCTATTCATTATACACCTTTGACTGTTCACCAACGTTTTCTACTAACTCCATCATAAAGTTTGCAGACGACACTACTGTGGTGGGACTCATAACGGGAGGGGATGAGTCAGCCTACAGACAGGAAGTGCAGAATCTGTCTGAGTGGTGCTCTGCCAATAACCTAATCCTAAACTGCAAAAACAAAGGAACTTATAATGGACTTTAGGAAATGTAACACACACCACCAACCCCTTTTCATTAATGGCAAGAGTGTGGAGAGAGTTCACTCATTTAAATTTCTGGGCATCCATATTACAGATCGTTTCTCATGGACAATCAACACCACAACAGTTGTAAACAAAGCACAGCAGCGCCTCCACTTCTTGAGGATACTCAAGAAAAACAGCATGAATCTAAGGCTGCTGGTGTCCTTTTATAAATCCACCATTGAGAGCATTCTTTCATATTGCATCTCTGTGTGGTTTGCTGCGTGTTCTGCTGCCGACAAAAAGGCTATGCAGAGAATCATCAAAACTGCAGAAAACATCATAGGATGCCCTTTACCATCTTTGTCAGACATTGCACTTAGTCGCACTCTCTCAAGAGCCAAAAATATCATCAAGGACAATACTCATCCAGGTCACTTTTTGTTTCAACTGTTGCCTTCTGGTAGGCGTTATAGGTCTATACAATCCAGCACCACCACATTCAAAAATAACTTCTTTCCAAATGCAATAGTTTCTATTAATAAATAGTCAGACAAATCCAGTCACCCTTTGCACTGTGATTACCGTTTTAATTCATTTTATACTGATTTTATACTGATTTTTTTATTTTTTTTTATTAAAATGTATTTATTGTATACACCAGTGGAGAGTGCTCCCAATTTCGTTGTATTGTAAAGTACAATGACAGTAAAGGCATTCAATTCAATTCAATTATTAAACACCAGGTAAAATGGCATTAGAGGAAATGTGGAAGGCTCACTGTTCTGTTTTGAAATGATCTTGGGTGTAAATTATAGCTTGTAAGATGACACTCGGCCGTCTGAGTTTACTAAAGTCCTCATCTACACGCCCCTTCTGACTGTGAGCGCACCGGTTAACACTAAGCAGCGCGTTGTGTGCACGGAGGTGTGCAAAATGAGTGTCGAAGGGAAAGTGGCTCTGGTCACCGGCGGAGCACAGGGCATCGGAAAAGCCGTAGCTGAAGCCCTCCTGAAAAATGGGGCAAAGGTTTCTATTCGATTTGTGAAGTCGCTTTCTGTTTTCTCCTTTTTTTTTATTCGAGGTTCTTGAAAAGTTTTGTCCGAAAGTTAAGTAGATAAACAACGCGCGCGCGCGCGCGCGTGTGTGTACACTTAACTTTCGGACAATACGAAAAGTTATTAACCTGTAGCGTTACGTTATTAATTTGTTTACATTACTGATAATTCAGGTAGCACTGGTAGACATGAATCAGTCTGTGGGCGAGGTCTGTAAACGAGAACTAGACGGACTGTATGGAGAGGATAACTGTATTTTTATCCAGTGTGACGTGACGGACGCGGGGAAACTAAAAGGTAAACTCAGTGACCGTTTACATTGCTCTCATACGATTTTTTTAGAGGTCAAATCTATTAAAGATACACTATTTCCGTTCTTGTTTGCATGTGTAGCTTATCATTTTCATGAACAGAGTCAAAGTCTTTCTAGCAAGTCAGTCCAGTAGTTGATTGACAGGTGATGTCCGTATTTAAAATGTAATTGTCTCTTTTAACCGTAAAACGGGACTGACTTTCTACATCAGTTGACCGTTGGGCGCTCAGAACTCCTCCTTGTTTGAGCGTTCCAATTTCGCACATTCATTTTAATAGAAGTGGACCATCTCTGCTAAATATAAGTTAATTAGGCCGTACAGGTATCCATAGAGCCTCAGGTCAAAACAAAGGAATGTTCCTGGGCATTTGAAAAGTTTTAACACAACAATATTATTTTTCTTTTCTTTTTTTTTTACTTCAACAATTGCTCAAAGACAAGAGTTTATGAGTCGGCAATGGTGGTAAGAAGATTGTATGTTCCTGTTCAACTTGTTTCTAATGACACTTAATGTAGAGTTTAATTAAATGTTTTTTGTGTGGAATGCAACTGCTGCAAGTCAGGGAAGTGCAAACAGGCTGCAGGATGACACTGTCTATGCTGCTTCCCTGGAAAGCTCGTTTGGTTTTGAAAACAGTGTCAGAAGGGGCCCTACAGACTAAAACACCATATTATGTTATTAAGACATGAAAATGTGTTTGACCTTTTTTCTTGTTTTAGAAACCTTCCAAAGCACAGTCAAGAAGTTTGGTCGGTTGGATATTGTCATCAATAATGCTGGAATCAACAATGAGAAGAACTGGGAAAAGACCATTGAAGTAAATTTGGTGAGCTAAAAAATAATTCTGATATGAACCTGGTTTGGTCAGGTTAATTTTTTTTCAACCTCTCTGGGCACTCACATCTCATGATATACACAGCTAAGCGTGGATCATGTCACATTTGTGCCTTGGGGCATAATATTAAACTGCACTTCAGAAAAGGAATTTCAAATTCTCTCTCTCTCTTTCACACACACACACACACACTTGTTTTTATATCATTGTGTGGACTCCATAGATTTCCGTGCATTTTATGGATTTTACACAGATCTAACGATAATTTCTTTCACCTAACCCTATACCCCTAAACTTACCCTAATAGAAACCTTTTTGCATTTTTACATTTTCAAAAAAACTGATGGCTAGGCCCCACAATTTAGGTGATCTCAGGTTTTACTATCCTTATGGGGACATTATGGGGACATATGGGTCCCCATAATGTAGTATAAACAATGTATATATACACACACACACACACACACACACAAACTCCACTCCTTGTTTCTGCTCCAATAGATTTCACAACAGCACATGAGGTGGAGGGAGCACCATTACATGTCACTTTTTCACAAATATGGTGCACTTTGTTACTTTTGTTTTTTACTTTTTTTTTATTAGTGCACAAATCCTGTGTTTTTTTGGTGAGAACTATTTGATATGTTAGAATACTATCTAACATAAAATTATAATGAATAATGAAAAATAAATCTGAGGTTTACATTGATAATGAGGTTGATAATAAACATTTTTTTGAAGTTATGCACTGTCAAAATAATTTGTGCACAATATATCTATAATTATTCATACTTTATAGTGTTGTGGAATTTGAGAATGGTTGCTAGATTTGCAGAGGACATGATAAATCACTCAAAAAAATGTGTTACAATGTGTTAGTTTGTAATATCTGGCTAGTATCCCAACATGTTTTTACTCTCATTAGTCATCTAAGAGGTTCACATAGGTTCACACTAATGCAATCCCAGATGTGTTTTACTGACTTTCTTCAACAGAACACAACAAACATTTTTAGAAGAATATTTCAGCTTAGTAGGTCCATACAAAGTAAGTAAATGGTGATTAGACCATTGAAGCTTCAAAAGTAACATAATGGAAATATACAAAAAATCTTTACAACTCCAGTGGTTTAATATATGTCTTCTGAAGCGATGCTGTCACTTTGGGTGAGAAAAAGATAAATATTTAAATCCTTTTTTTACAATACATCTCTATTTTCACTTTCAGAATGTGAAAGCTTGTGAACGTGAAAGTGGAGATTTATAGTAAAAAAGGACTTAAATGTTGATCTGTTTTGCACCCACAGCTATCACACCACTTCTAAAAACATTTTAAACCAGTCATATGGATTACATTTATTCTGCCTTTATGTGATTTTTGGAGCTTAAAAGTTCTGGTTAATATTCACTTGTATGGACCCACAGAGCTGAACTATTCTTCTAAAAATCTTTGTGTTCTGCAGAAGGAAGTAAGTCATACACATATGGGAAGGTATGAGGAGGAATTTTTGTGTGAACTATCCCTTTAATATGACACTGTGAACTGTGTGCTTGTAATTTTTCAACTGTTGTCCTCTTCAGACATCTGTTATAAAGGGGACATATTTAGCCCTGGAACATATGAGTAAAGAATATGGAAAGGCAGGAGGTGTTATCATCAATGTCTCATCGATGGCAGGTAAGCTTCTGATAACCTCATCATGTGTCCAACAAATGTGCATATGCTTGTTTTGAAAACACTTGCCTCATATTTCAGAACAACTTGTTCCAAGTGCCGTGCTTATGGGTTACATAACATTATTCACTGGCTCATTAGCAATCTATATAAGTCAAATGTTTGCTCACACTAAGGCAAGTACAAATATATTTGACCCTGTGAATAGACTGCTGTTGTGTCTGTTGCCAAGGATCTGCACCTCCTATTGAAAACTGAAAGAACATGTGCAATAGCACCTAATTATACATGTCTCAATATACCCTGTGCATTTTCTGAAGTTTACAGTTAAATGACTAAGAGTTTGCTTGATGATTAAGATGCAAAACATTCAAATTTATTATTAAATGTCACTACAACACACCTTGTTTTCCAAGAATCCAATCTTAAAGGATGTTCAAATGTAATGTGAACAAAACAACAGAAAGGCATAAAGCAAATCGTAACAGATTTATGTCACAATAACTAGCTTTCTTTCCTGTACAGTTAATACACATCAACCCACATGTTTGTCTGCTGTTAAGAAAACAGCAATTTCATTGCTGGAACTTCTGACGTGTGAGACTTTTCAAGAAAAAAGACAATCCCTTAATTCAGGAGAACATTAGTTCAGCACATGACACAAATTTCCAGTAAAACGGCAGGTTATCCGTTCATAAACACTTAAATTTTACCCTGTCCTCCACACGACACAAAGCTATCTTATGACATGTTAACAGTATTACTAGCGTATGACTTGGAAGTTGATACATTTTAACATTTGCATTACATAACCAACTACATTTACATGTTTGTTCGATCACATTGCTAGGGTGGTAAGTTTTGTTCATTTCAAACTCCACCGGCGGGTCCAGAATGCAGCGCTATGGGAGTCCAGATGGGAGCGCTATGTAGCAAAATAAGTTTATGCTTGAAACACTTAAGTCCTCAGATACAGTAGTCAGGCATATGTGGTATCATTTTATAGCTTAGAATCTGAACTTTTTAGAGAATACCACTTTTGCATTTGTTATGTAAAATAACAAAATAAAGCCTTAAAAAGTTTGCATCACAAATTAGCACCACCTAGAGGTCAGGTCGTAGAAATGTTTTTCTCATATCAATTACAGTAAATAGACAAGGACTATATCAAATGAAAGCTCTCATTCTCATGAATGAGACTGTATAATACAGTTCAAATTATTATCAAAATAATCACAAAGTGAAATACGATATTTGTAAGACAACAAAGACAAATGTCTCATGTCTGCCCCTATCACTGTTTCTGTAAGCTCCAAAGTAGCTGAAAATTCAGATCAGCATTTTCCTTAGGTTGTCTTCTTTAAAATTCACAATTTTTTATTGCTTGCTTGGTGAAATAATCCAGTGTTATATTTCAGATGTCCAGAAAAAATTTTTAAACAAAAAAGCACTATAAACATATCATTGGCAAAATATGTTATCAAATATTGATAATGAAATGTTGAGGATCTAAGCTTTACAAAGACTCCTAAATTGAGCTTATATGGTTTGAGAGCTCAGCTGTATTAGAGAGCCACCTACATTTCAGATCTATATATTGTGATGGAAGGTGATGAAAAAAATCCTAGGACTGCTCTCTATTTGAATGAAATAAGACTTTTTGCAGGGAGATAGAGCAGACAGAACCAGAATTACATCCTCATGAAAAAAATGTGCATCATAAGATTGTAAATGTATACAATATTATTTATGAATGATTGGAATCTTTTTTTAAAATTTGGGGAGTTTTCTTTAAAAAGAGACTTTAAAAAGTTTTCTTTAAAATGTTATGCAGTTAGTCCACTGTATTAGTGTATGGTGAGATTTTAAATTTAAAAGTGAAAAAATATCAGAGATGAAGAGATTAAACTTCAAAGCCCTTTTCTATTTAGGAGAAAATGTAAGCTCTCTTTTAACACACAACAGACATTTTCACCATGTAACTGGTGAAACACATGTAATGAACCATGCAATACAATTTTATATTTTAAAAATATAGCTGTCATTTTTATGAGATCAGGCTGGTAATGACATCTATTTTTCCTTGTAGCTTCTGATTGAGGTTCTTAGGGTTTTCAACCAGGTTTTTAAACATGACCCTTTAAAAATATGCAAATATTGTACATATTTCAAAAAGGGTTACATGAATTATCTGTTCAGCATTATAGAAGGTAACATTGTCTATTAAAAGGTAAAGGTCACCTCAAAACAAATGGAGCAATTTTCATAGCAAAACAGAAACACCGTATTTACAGTTTGAGAAAATTCACATATGAATGGCTTACTAATAATTGTCTTTGCCTATTAAGATAGCAAAAGATAGCATTTTCTAAGGAACAGGGAGAAAAGTAAGTGTTTATGAAGTTTTAATATCAATTTTACTTGTGATTTGAGTTAAGGTGAATAAAAGCCGTTATTGTAGCGCAACAAGCCACATGAATAAATATATATATATAACATTATTTTTATTTTATGTAGGAATAGTAATGTGAATCTGAGACCTGGTTGTTTAAAGTATTTATCTGAATGCCAGCCAAACAAATATATATATTTTTTTCCAAAGCATGAAGAAAACATGAGACAAAACAAGAATGCTGTAAGTTAACTTACACAGAATACATGCTTAGTACAGTCTGTGAAAGTAATCACAGTATTTCATATTTATATGATACTTCCAGCAAAGCCCCAACTGTTAGTGGGGCTTTGCCATACAAAGTTTGATGTCAGAGGTCCAAGATTTCTATGATTCGAATTGCAATTCTTCTTTTGTTGGTACATCTCTCTCTCCCAGCTGTGGTGTGGAATAATCCCCATGTCTAACATCTGGTTTTGCAGCAGGGAGAGAGCTGAAATCAGCATATGGTAGAAACCTTTTGGCACTTTTGCTGCAAATTGAATTGTGCTGAAAGAATAAGCATGTCTTTGTAGGATGACCTCATTGTTTGGTTTACTCTTTATTACGATCTTACTTCTAAATTAACATGTTTACAGACAAGAAAGCTCGGAGACTCTCTAAGAGTGGTTAAAACTGCCAGAATGGGAAACAACCTTCCTTTGTACAAAAGTGGGTTATTCACTGGATGTGCATAAATGTTGTGTTTACATTTGTTCATCTAGAACGAGCAATAACTGTTTAACAGCAAATACTCTCTTAGCTCTCTGGTGCCTTTGGCTGACCAGATTTGATGCCACTTGTAAAGGTTGTTTATCATAAAAAAAGCCTGAAAGCTTCAGTAAATATTCACTGCCCCTACAATGACATTCCACATAAAATAAAGAATAAGTTAACTGCAGATATTTCTTAGCAAGACAATAGGAGAAAAAGCAGGTGGCTTTTCCCCAAAAAGTTAATTTATATGGGTTTATAAAAACAAATTGTTCTATAAATTTATGAGCATTAGTTTAGGAAATTGTGTGTTTCAATTTAAACAGGGTTGACAGCTATTAGCTTTTTCATACTTGAATTCAAGGAGAAATCCTCGGCCTTGGAAGATTAAGTGTTTTTCCATGACAAAGGTATTGGGAATCTGTCACAGTTTTCGTTTTTGCTGCAGTCTCAAAAAGATGGAAGCCATGTGCTTCTAAACAGCAGAGGCCCTAGGGGTACCCCTGGAATACCTACATTTTGGTTACAAAACCTTTATCAGCCCTTATCGAAACAGGAGAGGTTTTATTCAGTCTACTGTAATGATACTGTAGCCATGAACTTTCATGTCTTGCTGGATGGTTGGAATTAATGTTTGCTTTGTTTCCTTCCAGCATTTCTCCATTCTCCTCACCAGCCAGTGTACACAGCAACGAAGTACGGGGTGATTGGATTTTCCCGAGCTTTGGCCGTGCGTACATCAATTCTGTCTCACCAGTTTACAGCAAAGTTTATTGGAATAATTTGTAAATTTTTTTCCTTAAAAATGGAACATTCCAGTCTACTGCACCTGACAACCAAACTAGCCAATCAGATGTGTTTTTTTAGCATGGAACAAGCACAGTTATTTCCCCCAATAGAGAGTAGTTGTGCTTGCTCACAGATAGGATCTCTCACCCCTGTGTGTTGACATTCTTTGCGCTGTGTGTGTAATTTAGGCTGACCGTGTTTGGACACGTTTTGTTGTCAGCAGGACGCATCTGAACAGGGCAATTATGGAGTGAGGATCAACACACTGTGCCCAGCCTTTGTGGACACCCAGCTCCTACGCACTGTAGAGCATGAGGAAACAATGGGCAAGTTTGTCAAGTACAAAGATGAGTTCAAGGAAAGGATGGACAAGTATGGCATTCTTAAGTAAGCAAAAGCAAAAGAACTGCTCTGGTTACTAAGTGAAAAGTTATGTATGGGATTGTCAAGGTAGTTTTGGTGTTCAGTCAGAAATAAACAATTGTTTGGGCAGGCAGACAGATTCCTCTAGATACACTGTAGTGGCATAGTGTAGTGGTCTCTCTGTACAATTTTATTTTCTGTCAAGACCTTTTATGTTAAAATACATATTAAAATTCCAACCCAGTCTCATGACAATTCGTTAAAATATTATAGTACAAGATGGTGAACTCGTAAGAAATCTAGTTGGCTCGTACAAAAACAACTTCTACTTAAACAAAGAAAAACAATGAACAATGGTATTATGATATTGTTTTAATGTTTAATCCCAAACCAAAACATAACCATAAGGTCTAACCCCTTTACCAAACCTTAAACCTGACTATGATTTTAAAAGGAAAATAACTTTTGTGTAACAAGGAAGAAAACATCTATAGCTGGGTTTACATCCAACAATTTTTATGCGCATTTTCAAATTGTGCATAAGAAATCATGAAAGGAGTCTCTTGATATGCAAATAAACTCTCCAATTTCACATCAAATGTAATGCGCTAGGAGGAGCTGGATATTCATGAGTTTCGCATTAGTTAAAATGTGCATTAAGGTGATGGAAACCGTTTATTTGCATAACGATGACGTGTTTTGACTATTCGTGCACATGTTCCAATAGCCTGATGTGAACGAAAGGTCAAACCTTGGCACACAATTCATCATGCATAACTCTTGACATTTGAAAGTGGTTAACCCACAGCTCGTCTTTAAAGTGGGTCCTCACAATCTGCCAGAACAATTGAGCATGGGCATTCCCATATATGCAGAGGCTGGCAGCATATGGGCATCGAATCCATTTCAACCTTTACTATATCAGATATTAAACTTATTCTGTGGCATATCCTAGCTCCAAATAAAACTTTCCCTGAAGCAAGGAGGTCATTCAGCTGCTCCATCCAGACAAGGCAGTCTTTCTCTGCAGATGACATATGAGTGAATGGGAACTTGAGAGTATTTGAGTAGATTTGATTCCTTTTGTAGACTAATTAAACAAAACCAAAAAAATCATGACATGGTCTTGGAAAAAAATTTCTACATGAATGATTGTACAGATGTAGGTAAATTTGCACCAGCTCGCAAATAACTTGCACGTCGTTGTGTCATTTTGTTGACTGATCTTGACTGACTGAACAACGTAAACAAAGTAGGTGTAGCTTCAGGTCACATCTACTGGTGATGTGGACCAATAGAAGTAAGAAGGTGTTAAGCAGCCGGGTAGACATTTTCTTAAAAGTTTGCCCTAGCAAGCTGTTACGAACCACTGAAATTATCTAAAAAACGTTTATCTTTTTGGCAAGATTTTGTTCTAAATGACATCACACCCATTCGTTCTTCAATTTCGCAATGTATCAGGGCCTTTAATCTGCACCACCCACTGATTAAAGGTGGATTAAACAGTATGTTTTGCTTACAAGATTTTTATTTTACATGCGCTCAAAGTTAAACCAAATCAAACTCCTCCATTCCAAAAAGATCGCTTAAAGCATTGCATAGCTGGCACTTTATTCATGCCACTCACTAGCCGTATGCTTCTGGTTTTGCAGGTATTTCCAATGTTTTTTTTGTTTTGTTTTTTTTCAGTTATCTAACTGGTTTGTATGTGTTTCCTATTCACATATTTTCCCTGTGCCAGAAATGTTTGTCTTCTTCAAACTCTCTTTAGACACATGAGGGTAAAGATATGTTGGCAAAAACATAGTGAAGATAAGATTAAGGACAAGTGACTCATTTTACAATACAATCAAATTAACTGCCTTGTTAAAGTGTGTTTGCATGGCTCTCTGCTTCCTGGAGCTGCATCATAAAGTTCAACTGTCTTTGTAAAGTTTGATTAACGTGTTCTAAATTGAGTTTATTTCATTATTATTCTACAGGTAACTCTACAGTAAGAGATTTTGATGTTTTGTCTCTGTGTGTGTGTGTGTGTATATATATATCTATAGACCATCACTGATTGCAGAGGGAATGCTGCACATCATAACAGATGAAAGCCTGAATGGGGCTGTGATGAAGATCACCTGCTCTAAAGGGATTCACTTCCACACCTATGAGCCTCTTTCAGCTTGAGAGCCATGCCTTCATCAAGCCATTTCTGGTTATCTATTTCTCTTCACTCTGTTCCTCAAAAGTACAATTTATTTTAATTAAATTCAGCACAAACACCTCAGTCACTAGCTGGCATGTTTGATTGTTTTAAATTTATTGCTGCATGGCTAAAATGTGGTGCATTCTGGGGTTTCTCACTGTTGTTGTTAAGTTAAAACCCCTGCTGTATATTCTGATTTAGAAATATGTAGGGAAGGTATGGATTTTGTAAGAATATTATATTTAACATTTCAGTTTTGTAAAAGTAAATATCTTTCTAAAGCTGTTTCCGTTTCTGCAGTGCCCTTGATCTTTAATATGTACAGAACTGTATTTACTGTGTGAGCTTTCAAAAAAATCTTAATATTTATTAAATTACTGTTCCGTGGCTTATATCATACTTCAATAGCACAAAACCAACTAATTAAAAAATATAAGTTTGTCTTTGTTTTAAGTATGTTTAAATTTCTTTATGCCAAAGAGAATATCCTAGGAGTTTTAATGTTGCATAAATAAAGCAATAAACATCTGAAAAAGCAAAGAAAATGATCAATTGTTTAAAAATGTCTTATTCTGTCATATGGTGGTATGTCAGCACTCCTCAATGTACTTATTTGTTGTAGCTGAAAAGAGATATATAGTATAGTCTCAGTATTCTCCTTGTAACCCATTGAGGCAAAAATTATCTCTCATAGATTGAAATATCTTGAGTACAATTCCGGCTGTCATAACTGTGACATGCATTGCATGTATTCACACAGACTAAAATGTGAATCTCTCCTTCCCTTCATGTTCTTGTTTTTGCATTTTATCCCCCCTCCATTATTAGTGTTATGAAATGCAAATCCAGAAACAAGTGTCACCTGGCAGCTGTGTTTACAACCATGACATTCTAATCTTTGGGAATATGCACAATTGCCTGAGATTAACACAGGACCAGAAATGAGTTTTGTGCTGTATGTTAAATATAGGACGTAAATAGCAAGTTACATTGCTAAATTCAAATTATGAATAATTGGCTTTCCATGAACAGACCAAAATGCAACAAATAATAAAAAAAGAATATATATATATATATATATACAGTACATATTTATGAGCTACACAGCCAAGTCTGAGATTATCTCTTTAACCAAAAGTGAAATAAAAAATCCAGTACACAAAGTGCAAGTATGCATTTCCATCTGTGCGCCTCATTCATTCTGTCATCAGCAAAGTCAGAGTGGACATGGAAACAGCTCTGTTAATTGCACCGAAATGGCCCAATCAGTCCTGGTTTCTAGAGATGGTAGAAATACTGGATGGGCCTCCATGGGAAATACAGCTGAAGAAAGGCATGATTTGGCATCCCCAGCCAGAGCTGTGAAGCCTACACGTGTGGCCTTTGAATGGAGCACAGCGGACGAGCCAGAATTGGCTCAGTCAGTTATGAACACCATTTTACATGTTAGGGCACTGTCAACGAGATACCTTTAAGCACTGAAATGGAATGTGTTCATTAATTGGTGCTTTTCACACGGCAAAGTCCCAGTGAACTGCCCCATACCTGAAATTCATACATTTCTTAATAGCGATCGGACACAGGGCTCATTATCAATGCTCAAAGTTTATGTGGGAACTATATCTGAATATCAAGCTGGCACCTCTATAGGCAAACATGATTTCATCATAATTCCTTAAGGGGACGGTACAGCTAAATCCCCCTAGCCCGGCTAGAGTCCCGACTTGGGACCTAACTTTGGTCCTTAAAGTGCTCGTGGGGCCTCCCTTCAAGCCTCTGGTCTATGTTTAATTGTGTGTGTTTTCGCTTGTGGGGCGGCTGTGGCTCAGTTGGTAGAGTGGGTTGGCTATTAATTGCAGGGTTGGTGGTTCGAATCCCAGCCCACACGACTCCACATGCCGAAGTGTCCTTGGGCAAGACACTGAACCCAAAGTTGCTCCCAATAGCAGGCTAGTGCCTTGCATGCAGCTCTGCTGCCATTGGTGTATGAATGTGTATGTGTGAATGAGTCACAGTGTAAAGCACTTTGAATACCGTTAAGGTTAAAAAGGTGCTATATAAGTGCAGACCATTTTACAATTTTTAATACCACATTACTGCTGGATCTGGCCTCAGTAAAACAGGTCAGTGATTTACAAGTACTGTAAGTTTACAATTCATGTCTAGAGTGTGGTCCGGGTCTTTCAAAAACCACTGTCAATCCAGAAAAGGCTATGTGCCTAAGGTTCTAACCACACCCTTCAGAGTGCAGGTGGTTCATCTTAAAGCCTTTTTCCCTCCACCATTTAATTCTGATAGAGGAACAGTCCTTGCATTTGTTATGCCCTTTGCGAGCACTACAAACTTACGTCTGCATTCAGAGCATTGTATTTGACAAAAGTCACAGGCACTTTCATTACAAATAAACTTCCTTCCTGACTGGGTTTGTGAAGGGGTTTATTCATACTATATGACTACAGTTCATATATACAGTTTTAAATCCAGTTTTCCCCTCCTGGTCCACCATGAGGGTCATTCACTTGAGGCATACTAATGTTGGTCACTGACCCACGGGACTGCTGCGTCACATTTCCTCTCTGGAAGTTTATGTTGTGTAGTGTAGAGTGATGGGACTTTGTTCCCCAAATGTGTCAGTTTATTGATGCAATGTCAAGTGTACTGAGTCGTAAGGGAACATCTCGGTTCTTTGAGGTGTGAGCGATGCGCTCTTTGTCCCTCAGTCAGAAAATTCTGAGGAATGGTGTTTGCGTACCTGCTCTTATTCCGGACAGCTTCATGCCTAAAAGTGTGGGACTTAAACACCATTGCCAATCCTGCCATTATTGTAGAAAGGTTTCAACTAGGTTGTGTAGAAAGACACTCCCCATATGAGTCAGCTTAGTGACACAGTGCTTTGCTTCCCTCGACAAAGGGAACCAATGTTACATATGTAACCGAGATGTTTTCAATGGTATCAAATCATCAGTGAAGTTACAATAACTAGACTAAAATCTAGAAGAACAACTGCTAAATACATATACAATAATGACCAATTTCTTCTTTCTCTGTTTTTACTGTAAATAAACTGATGCACGTGCCCTGGTTGGCTCATAGGGGTTTGATAAAAAACATTTCTCAAATTTTCCAAACGTTACATTTGAAGAGGAATTCACTCAACACATCAATTTAAATTCCTTTGATGAAAGATCACAGAGATTCGCAAGAATGTGACTGCTTTGATATGACAACCGATAAAGATTTGAAAGTCGAAGTGGGCTGGGTGTGAACTGCCTGAATGAGAACAATTTGGCAGCCAGGGCGTTCAATGTAAATCCAAAGAATTTACGAAGGAAGTGTTTGTTTTGTATATTCTAGAATCAGTTCCTCATTGCATTTTTGTAATAACCACAAATGACCCACGCAGACGTGATGTGACGACAAAATGTATATTAAATAATTACTCATCGGCTACTGTACTTAGGTAATTGCAATAAGTCAAATATTATAAGGGAACACTGATACATTTCCATCACTTGAATGAGAAGAGACAAGCTCTGAAAGCTCTGCCATTGAGGAGGCTAAGGTGAGGTTTGAGCACAGGTTGCATGCAATACATAAGAATGCTTTGTTAATGACAAGTAGGACCTCAGCTGAAAGATATGCAGCTTGATTCATCTTTGCAGTTTTCCAAGCAGGAAGTCATGTTGAATGATGTGCATTACTGTTTAATCATGTGTGAGTGTGACTCATACACTAATTATGTGTCTGTTTCAATGGGAAATCAAACAAACTATCACAGAGAAGCTTAAAATGTTCTTTCATTGGCGTGTGATATTTTACTCTTTCTTTGAAAAGGTTTGCCATATTTGATTTTTAATAGGAATGAAAACGAGGCTGTAAGGGATAGACTTACAATCTCTTCAATGGCATGCACGGTATAAAGCTATAAAAAAAGCTCCTAGATTACATTTAATTTTACACAATTCATGTTGTCTGAAGTTTTTGTCTACTGAATGCTCTTGGAAAGATATTTTTTCAATGTTTCATCGGCGGAACTATCGAACAACTGTACACACCATTAAAGGTGCTGTAAACGATTTTTCATAAAGGTAGGCCTATGTAAAACAATCATACTCCCTGAAAGATATAATGACATAAGTGCCCTGAGTTACAGTACATCGCTGGCCAATGTGACAACTGTAAACAGCAAACAAAAATGTGTCCGCGGACAATGACGCTTTCGACCTGTCAATCATTTTGCACGTTCTCATAGTATTGTAATTGCAACGAACTATTGAGGCATAATGCATTTTATGCCATGTTGTTCATAACAGTTCTCAGTTGAGGGCGCTATTTTACTACGGTTGTTTTTAACAATCGTTTAGCTCGTTTTGGTATCTTTGGTGTTCGGGGTTTTGGAAAGAGTACTATTGGCTAATCAAACGGCTCAATCTCGTGGAAGTAGAAAGGCTGAAATCGCTCACAGCACCTTTAAAGAGAAGGAACATCTATCGCTCTCTCGTTGTCATTCCCGCCAAAAAATGTATGGCGCTGCTGTGGTCTATGCAACATCTCAAAAAGGAGACCTGGAATGTTCACATGTAGTCTTATCAAGTTGATCTTGTCTGGGATGTGAGAAAATGCCTGTCTCTTCTTGACAAGTCAAAGGCGAGAATTTGGTCTGTCATGTTCATCCTTCAGACATCAGTTGACATTTACTAAATGTATTGAATCTCATTATCAAAATAAATGATTGCAGCCACACACAAAAAAAGAAGAATTTGTTTCAGTTATATTACATAATGCTATTAAACGAGCATTACTCTAGTTTGACCATTTATTTCATTGTCAATAATGTACCAAAATCCTCAATCAAGATTTTTCACATTCCTTTTCCCCCCAGATTGTTTTCTTTGACATCCAACAAGCACACAAACAGCCATGATAATGCATTAAACTATTTTTCACAGGGTTATTGAATTTTCCAAGTTTTGATCTATGACAGCATGTGTTGTTTACTGGCGCCCCCCTCAGGAAAAATCGAAACCCTGCCATGAGGCCAGACTACTCTTTGATGCAAGTCACTTTCTGTAGTTCCAATCTTTGATTTGAGTCCATCTGCACTGCAGTGGCTTGAGTTGAGTTTATGATCTTCAAATGTTGTTGATCAATATGACTTTTAAAACACCAATTATTTATAATGTGTTCCACTCATGCAATCTGTATACTACATCACATAATGGCATTGCCTGTGTGTGTGTGTGTGTGTGTGTGTGTGTGTGTGTGTGTGTGTGTGTGTGTGTGTGTGTGTGTGTGTGTGTGTGTGTGTGTGTTTAACCTATTTAATTCCATTGTTTAAATTTGTGACCTACATTTAGTTTGAAATGTAATGGTCTACAAGAGTTGTTGATGTGCAGTATTTTGCACAGAAATGTCAACTATCAATGTAGATGATTTCATGTGAACATTTTAGGTGGTGCAATTTAGTCACATGAACGGAACCATTTACCTTCACTTTGCCCCTCTGAATAATGACGTCTGTGTCTAAGCTCCATAAAAAAAGCAAGTAGACATGTCACAATAAACATACAACTACCACATTTAGTACATATTGTATAAAATAATATTTAAAGGGTCTATTATTGAATTATTAATAAGATTGCCATGGCTTATAAAAATCATGCTCGCAGAACAAGTAAATATGTAATTTGGAAAACACGGGGTCTCATTTTCGAATAGGAACAGATTGAGTCCTATTATAAAACTGCAGATTTCAATGTATTGTTTCAATTAATTAAAATGATAAATAAATAAATGAAAATATATTTTTCTTGATTTATCATTTCCTTTCATCCCACAATTGCCGATCAGCCACAACATTAAAACCACCTGCCTAATATTGTGTAGGTCCCCCTCAAGCCACCAAACCAGCACCAACCCGCATCTCAGAATAGCATACTGAGATTATATTCTTCTCGCCACAATTGTGCACAGTGCTTATCTGAAGTACCGTAAACTTTGTCAGTTCGAACCAGTCTGGCCATTCTCTGTTGACCTCTCTCATCAATAAGGCGTTTCCATCTGCAGAACTGCCACTCACTGGATGTTTTTTGTTTTTGCACCATTCAGAGTAAATTCTAGAAACTGTTGTGCATGAAAATCCCTGTAGATCAGCAGTTACAGAAATACTCAAACCAGCCCATCTGGCACCAACAATCATGCCTCTCTCCAAATCACTGAGATCACATTTTCCCCAATCTGATGGATGATGTGAACATTAACTGAAGCTCCTAACTTGTATCTGCATGATTTTATTTGAGTATACTGAACTGCTGCCACACAATTGGGTGATTAGATAATCGTATGGATGATTGTTGGTGTCAGACGGGCTGGTTGAGTATTTCGGTAAATTATGAGTTAAGGGGGAAAAACATGATCATGTGAGTTCATATATGAAAAAGGAATCTCATAAGATCCCACTAATATGATCCACTCCCTTTTGATAGCCCACAGGTTCCATCACATGATGTAGCCATATATGGGGCAAATTTTTCCTGTTCAGAAAGTTTTGCTTTTGAAAACATTTCCATGGATGTTCTTAGCAGATTCCATGGATGTTCTTAGCATCCATTTCCATGGATGTTCTTTCTGTAAATAACAACAAAAATCAACATTCAGTTTATTCTGACATGATCTCCAAGATCCTCCAATAACATTTTGGTGTATTTCTCTTTTAAAACAGACAGGACTTGGTTGTGCTACTGACAAACTATGTTAGAAAAGCAAGATACTGTTCCAAAATGTTTTGAGGGATTTCTTTTTTTTAAATAACCCAATAAAATAGTTCTAATTCCAATACTCTGTGAGGCTGCTATTTTGTCATGCTACTCAGTCTAACATTGAGTGTCTTTACATACAGTTCAAAAGTTCAATTTCAGATGGACTAAATCAATAATTCATCTTTTTTAAATATAATGTAAATGCTTTGAAATTGTACCAGTACGGTTTTTGTGAAATCAAGCTAACAGACCTAGATAATGCCACTGTAGTACGGCTCCGTCCAGCATTTATATAAGTTAATCAGACCACAATTGGCCTCGGCGTTATACAACTTCTGTGTATTTAACCTGGAAGTCAAATGCAACATAAAGCAGAGAAGAAGCTAAACAGGATAAGTCAGCCTCCATAGGGCACTTTAAGGGAGAACAATCATTATGTCCATGCTGCAAAAAATAATTTCCAATAAAAATGACTTAAAAGTTGGTATTCTGAAAAACAAAAAACAACAACTTTATTTTGAGCCCCACACCTTTCAGCCCTGCAAAGCTCTCACAGTGAATGGCAAAGTCTTCAAAGCTAATAGGGCATAAGGATGATCACTCCTGAATGGAATGCACCCTGTATTATGGCGAACATTAAACATTTGAATTTTGAGTCAGATTTCAATTTTAGTGTGAATAGCCTGTAAGCCTTTCACACCTGTGACACATTGATGTGCCTCAAGGCCGTAACCATTTCTTGAATACTGGGGGGGGGGGTCGTGGGTGTCCTCGGTCCTTTAAAATATTAAATGTTGCAAATTGCAATAATTTTCTAAAATTAAGACTTTAAATATGTTAAAGTTTTTTAAATGTGACCAAAATGTTATAATTTTGTGAAATTGGTCATAATTTTTTTATTTAAAGTATTTTTAAGTTCACACAGTAAAAGATAAACACTGTGTCTGCATTGCTAGCAATTTGCCTGTTTAAGTCATATTTTCTTTATTTTTTTTGTGCTGTCTCAAAGAAAAGATTAATATAATTTGAATTTATTTTCATCAATGATTTTTCTGTAAAATGACATGACTGTGTCAGCTGGCTAGCAAAAAGAAAATACACTAAATTATTTATGTCATCAAGTTGTCCCTCATTGTTTTTCCCGCATAGAATCTTAACACTTAACAACTTAATTTTCTTCAAGAATCCTAACACTGCACTTTTACATACAAAAACACTTCATACTGACCACTGCTGTCAAAGTCCAAAGAGAAAAAGTCATTATAAAAATACCATAAATGTAGTCCATACAACACTAAGCTTTTCTATGGCCCCAAAAAGCTTGGAATAAAGTGCACAAGTCATATGAAACACTGTTATGATGTCTTTGAATAATACTGGATCTTTGATAATGATTTATAGGTGTTGTCCTTTAAGAAGCTTGACAGCTCCTGCTCACTATATAAACTGAGCTGCTTAAAGTTGTTTCTTTCCAGCAGAACTGTCGCTTACTGGATGTTTTTTGTTTTTGGCACAATTCTGAGTAAACTCTAGAGAATGTTGTGTGTGAAAAACCCATGAAATCAGCAATTACAGAAATATTCAAACCAGCCTGTCTGGCACCAACAATCATGCAATGGTAGAAATCGCTAAGATAAAACATTTTCCCTATTCTGATGGTTGAAGTGAACATTAACTAATGAATGATTTTATGCACTGCACTGCTACCACATTATTTGCTGATTAGATAATCACATGAAGAAGTAGGTATACATGTGTTCATTGAGTGTATGTATAATGTGACAATGTAATCATATAATATCTAAAAATATTTAACTTCAAAGCAAAAAAAAAGCAAAAAATCTAAAACTAGGCATTTTGTGTCAATAACAATATGCATGTCAATGTGAGAGTTTCCATAAAATTGCCCAATGCTTTATTTATACAAGTTGGATTGTGGATTATGATTTTGGTACATGTAAACTGTGGACAGTGTTGATTTCCTTGATTGTATTTCACACTGTCTCTCTAACTTACTGTGCAGATGTCTAGGCCTTACCCACTTTTAACCACTTATGTCACCAGATGCTTTGTGTGTACAATAATTAATCACCTGGAGGTGCCTACGTTTTTTAATCAGCACATTAAAAGTGCCATTGTTTACAAGCAACTGTCAGCAAGAACAGATTATTTAGCAGGCCAAAGGGGCCAAGGGCCTCTGGTCGAGAGGCTTAAGGTGGCCCAACACCCAGAAACAAGCCACTGCAGTGCAGATGTAAATTTGACGATGAACAGCATTTGAATGAATGTCTGTGACTGTTAAGTAAAGAAAGAAATCAGAAAACATGACATTTCATCTCGAAAATTGCGATAAAGGGGGCCTCCAAAAAGGCTTGCGCTCCAGTCTCTGATTGTCACAGATATACACATAAATTGCTCACAGAATTTCTGTGAAATTATTAATTAACAGGACCAGTCCAGACCAGTTTGAGTCAGAGTAGTGAATTCGGTCAAAAAAATAAACCTTTGTAATATGATAAGAATCAAAACTCTGCACTTGTTGTCTAGTCCTTTTTTTTTTTGTCTTTTTTGTGTGGAGTCCTTTTCCCAGTTTGATACACATCATTTTCATAAATGCAGGTATTATTTTCCACATACAGTTTGTCTCGCTACTGTCTGCAGCAAGGAGTACTTCTTCAATCTAGAACAACAACAACAACAAAAAACACAAAAATGTTGAGCATAAGAAACGTTCAGCAGTGGTCTACAGAGGTAACGAGCGCTCTACTTGCGAAATGGTTATCTACAGAGATCCAAGATAAATTAGGGAGCTTGCCAATGAAAAAAACGGGTCTACGAAGAGATATGGCAAGATATGCATTGGATTCAACAACAGTCACGCTCTCGATAAAGCTCTCGATAAAGTTCTCTATAGCAGATCTAGGTAAGTTATAACATTTGCCAACTTTGTTAGCTTTCATTTTAGGAAGATATCAGCTGTTATCTGTTAAGTAAACCGGTGGAATTCTCATTACTCTGTATGTTTAAACATGTCCTCAAAAACAGGAGTAAAAGCTGTACACAAACACAGTGGTGCACCGTGTTTGTTTGTGGACAGGTTAGGTTTTCACATAAAACTACCACATAACCATGTAACCCCTTACATCACATTCGGTTCTCAAATCAGTGGAAAAGCAGGCCGGTATTTGATAGGCTCCAGATTCCATTTGCCCAAGAATCAGCCGAGCACAGGCTCCAGCACAACAACCAGCACCATTTCGGTGGAAAAGAGGAATGGGATGGAACACTCCCTTGTATGTCACCCACCCAGTTTAATGGGAGTTTTTAGTTCAGTTCTCACTTGAACAGTATGAAAAATATGCACATGCCAGGAAAGGATCAAGAAAGGAATAGTGTAACAAAACAAAGCCAGATAATTACTGATTTTGAGTCTTTTGAGAGCGTAATGGTGCTCAAACTATAATAGGAAAAAAAATTGGTTTCAAATTCCTTGGCAAACATGTCTGCATCCATATCAAATTATTGTTAGTTAAAATATGGGCCAAAGTTTTCTGTTTCTATATTTTCTGGTTTGTAGGCTGAGAGCTTTCCATGTATGTGTGTTTAAGCTTCGTGTTTTGACCGTTTCTGCAGACAATTTGCTCTTAAACAATATCAATTTATTAATTTGCAACATGTCATCGGTAGTGTGAACTCAAAAATGGTAATTGGGATATTGTTTTAAGGTGCATGGGAATTCTATCACAATTAGCAACTGAACCCACCCCCACCTCCATGAATCTAGATGACCCAAGAGTATCCTCCCTGGTCGAGAGGAAAAGGAAATGTGCAAACAAGCTGTTATTGTATCGCTATTTGAGATAAGCAAGAGGTGTTTAGTTCATATATTCTTTATGAACTATGGTGGGAAAATCTAACACAATATTCTATTTACTGCCAGTTCCAGCAGTGCATACTGGAGATTTCTTCAATGTAAACACAGCAGGGACAGTCTCTTGGGGATTTGTAAACTTGTGCTCAGCTTGATTACTACAGTGCTGTATGAGCAGTTTAACATTTGAACAGGACATTTTGAAATAGAAGACGAGAATAGTATTACTAAAATAAATAACATCACATTGATCTGAGGCTTAAACTTAATTGGCAAGGGCTCAAACCTCTGATTAACATCTGAATAGCTCGTTGTGCACAGATAAAGAAAAAACATATACACTAGAGGACTTGTGGATAGTCTCAGACTTGAGCAGTATCCTTGTGCACATTCCAACTGGTGTTGCTTAGGACTTGAGACTCAATCAGCTCGCAGGTTTACCGAGCACTCTTATGTTTATTTTACAACAGGAGAGCTGAGTGGCCCAAATACTTGCCTATGTGCTCGTTTCTAATGATAAGATGTTATTGTAGGGCTTCCCATGAGCATGTGAAAGCTGTTTTGACTGGCAGGCAATGAGGTCTTGGCGGCTGGCCAAGAATAATAACTCGGCTCCTATTGGCAAAGCAAATAAGCACAGAGAGTGGTGTAAATTTATAATCAAGGGACCAGAAGGAAATTCTTTTCGGAACAAAACAATGCAATAAAGTATACAATAATTTAAGGGGCTTGCAAATGAGACTCAAAGGTCAAAAATAGGTTGCCCATGAGGCATCATAAACATGAAATGTAATTAGTTTCTTATTATTCATATTCTAAATATTATTCATAATATATCTGTGAGTGTCCTAATGTAAAACAGTAACGAGGCAATGTCTAGATCTAAATTACTCATTTAAAAAAACAACTCCTTTTAGAACTAAAATACAGCTTCATACAGGTGTATGTCAAGGACAAACTGTATTAACCCTCTAGTTGAAATTTTTTTTCTGTGATACCAATTATATCTCTTTCTCATTTCATATGCCCTAGAATATTTAAAAATACTCTCATTAACATGAGTGATTAGCTCAATTAGCACTGCCCTGCTCAAGAGGTGCAGTTACCGGCATGTCTGCGACAAACCAATTAGGAAGGTAAAGAGTTCATAGACATGCATGAGGTCCTGCTAATTAGGGGTGAAAATGAACCTAATGTGGAATGGGATCTCGAATGCCAAGGATGGTGAAATGGAATGAGGCGAGCTTGCATAAACACACACTTTCAGAAAGAAGAGGAGGAATGCATAAAGTGCTCCTTCTTACCCACTTTACCAAGTAATTTCTCTCATCTCCCCTCACCCCTCTTTCAGTCCGTTTTTTTTTTTTTTTTTTTGTGGGATGATGATTAATGAGGGCAGGGGATGGAGGCGCAGATTACAGCAGCACTGGAGAGCAACAGAGCCATGTGTTCAATGGCCAATCAACAAAAACTAATGACACATTCATTATGAATGGATCCCTGTCCCCATCTTTCATTCACTGTTTCCTTTTTTCAGGCCTGAGCAGGATTATTATTGCAATCATTAGACTCAGTCTAGCCTGCCTTATTCACCAAGGAACTTTCACTGCAATACATTACATCATGACTTTCGTTTCAGAGTGTAGCCAGATGGAGTTTACAGGTTTCAAGTTACAAGCAGTCTAATAATAAAGCAAATTCCCCATTTAACAATAATGCTTGTATAGAATGTTATAGAGCTCTCGCTTCCATTTCTCTCAATGCAGAGAATCATTCAGCCTTAATTTTACAATGGCTGGGCTGATTCAGTTCTGCTTGAGTTGTTGTTCTGTTTTTTGAGTGGATATTGATTTTGAGGTTCATTTAAATCCAAATGAAATTATTAAAATTAGCCTCTGCTCAATTGTTAAGACAATAAAAAAATTTTATGAGGCGTCTGAGGCTCAGGTGGTAGAGCGGGTCGGCCACTAATCGCAGGATTGGTGGTTTGATTTCCGGCCCACACGGCTCCACATGCCGAAGTGTCCTTGTGCAAGACACTGAACCCCAAGTTGCTCCCAATGGCAGGCTAGCGCCATGCATGGCAGCTCTGCCATCATTGGTGTATGAATGTGTGTGTGAATGGGTGAATGAGATGCAGTGTAAAGCGCTTTGAATACCACTAGGGGTAAAAAGGCGCTATATACACTCACCTAAAGGATTATTAGGAACACCATACTAATACTGTGTTTGACCCCCTTTCGCCTTCAGAACGGCCTTAATTCTACGTGGCATTGATTCAACAAGGTGCTGAAAGCATTCTTTAGAAATGTTGGCCCATATTGATAGGATAGCATCTTGCAGTTGATGGAGATTTGTGGGATGCACATCCAGGGCACGAAGCTCCCATTCCACCACATCCCAAAGATGCTCTATTGGGTTGAGATCTGGTGACTGTGGGGGCCATTTTAGTACAGTGAACTCATTGTCATGTTCAAGAAACCAATTTGAAATGATTCGAGCTTTGTGACATGGTGCATTATCCTGCTGGAAGTAGCCATCAGAGGATGGGTACATGGTGGCCATAAAGGGATGGACATGGTCAGAAACAATGCTCAGGTAGGCCGTGGCATTTAAACGATGTCCAATTGGCACTAAGGGGCCTCAAGTGTGCCAAGAAAACATCCCCCACACCATTACACCACCACCACCAGCCTGCACAGTGGTAACAAGGCATGATGGATCCATGTTCTCATTCTGTTTACGCCAAATTCTGACTCTACCATCTGAATGTCTCAACAGAAATCGAGACTCATCAGACAAGGCAACATTTTTCAAGTCTTCAACTGTCCAATTTTGGTGAGCTCTCGCAAATTGTAGCCTCTTTTTCCTATTTGTAGTGGAGATGAGTGGTACCCGGTGGGGTCTTCTGCTGTTGTAGCCCATCCGCCTCAAGGTTGTGCGTGTTGTGGCTTCACAAATGCTTTGCTGCATACCTCGGTTGTAACGAGTGGTTATTTCAGGCAAAGTTGCTCTTCTATCAGCTTGAATCAATCGGCCCATTCTCCTCTGACCTCTAGCATCAACAAGGCATTTTCACCCACAGGACTGCCGCATACTGGATGTTTTTCCCTTTTCACACCATTCTTTGTAAACCCTAGAAATGGTTGTGTGTGAAAATCGTGCAGAGGATGTGAAATTAAAATAATGACACAAAGGCTATCTGCAGTCTCAAGGAGATGCTTTGATTGAGCAAAGGCAAGGAGTTTACCCCAAAATGAAAATTATCTCATCATTTACTCACCCTCATGCCATCCCAGATGTGTATGACTTTCTTCTGCTGAACACAAACAAAGGTTTTAGATGATTATCTCAGCTCTGTATAATCTTAAAATGCATGTGGTGAATGGTGACCAAAAAGTTGAAGCTCCTTAAAGGCAGCACAATAATAATCCGTACTCCGTTGGATAAATCCATTTCTTCAGAAGCGATATAATATTGAGTGAAAAGTATTTTACTATCAATCTCCACTTTCACATTCACATTCTTCATACAAATCATCACCTACTGGGAAGGGAGGAGAATTTATTGTAAAAAAAAAAAAAAAAAAACTTAAATATTGATCTGTTTCTCACCCACACCTATAATATAACTTCTGAAGACATGGATTCAACCACTGGAGTCATATGGATTATTTTACGCTGACTTTATGCTTTTTGGAGCTTAACAATTTTGGTCACTATTCACTTGCATTGTATGGACCTACAGAGATGAGATAATGTCCTCAAATATGTATTTGTGTTCTGCAGAAGAAAGTCATACACATCTGGAGTAAATTATGAGAGAATTTTCATTTTTGGGTGAACTGTCTCTTTAAGGTCTTTCCAATTCACATCTATCCCCAGCTCTTCTGAACACTAGAGACCA
The DNA here is from genome assembly GCF_025860055.1 of Xyrauchen texanus. Classification (NCBI taxonomy): domain Eukaryota; kingdom Metazoa; phylum Chordata; class Actinopteri; order Cypriniformes; family Catostomidae; genus Xyrauchen; species Xyrauchen texanus. The sequence continues at coordinate 16,054,651 of NC_068280.1, forward strand.
GATTCCACAGAGTGTGTTATTTTGGTTGGTAGAAAGACTGTGGTCCTCCTTCAGATAACTGAATTTAAATTGTCTGCAGAGACACACATCAGTGCCCAGTAGGAGTTGCATAGACTAGTCGACTATAACTGATGTAGTTAACACAGTCAGTCTTAAGTCGATTAGTTGCTTTCTACGTAACTTACAAAACACTTCTTTAGGAAATACAGCTAGTGGCTGATTTCCAAAATGTAGTATTGCAAGTGAAAACTCATTCACATTAACTCGGAAAGCTCAACTGGTTTGTTAAGGTTAGGTTTAGGGTTTGGGTTATAATTTATCTGACTATTCAGGCAGCACTATCCTGATGAGCATTACTGAATTGTCCAATCATTTATCGCTTTACTCATGTATATAAATGACTCTTCCCCTGCCATGCTATATTTCAGAAACTTGCCAATGGCTCTGCACTGCAAGAGCAAAGTGACTCAAATGTGAATTGATAAAGATGATACAAATAGGACAGTAACCTTCAAATATATGCAAAGTGGCTTTACACATAACAGAAATACTAGTGCTATGCAAAATCATTAAAAATGCACCCGTTAGCACTAGTTAGCAGTGTTGTGTAATAATACTTTTAAAAGTAACTCATTAGAATATTGCGTAACTCCTTAAAACATTTTATGGAAAGTAAAGTGTAACTTTTGAGATATTTTGCGTTACTTTTTTCTCACAGCCACTTTCTCTTCTGCTATGCTTTGACATTACAGGTCATGCTAACTACTGCATAACACTCATGTCAAAACAACATAGTAAACAAACAGATAATTAGAAATTAGGTCTTCACGTCATATTTATAATAAAGAATCAATAACATGAATATGCATTATTTGTTTTTCCATCAACATGGCAGCCAATATGAATAATGAAGAATAACCACTGTCTTACCTAAAGCAGCAAAGTCCAACACTTGATCCTGCATCATATACACTCACCTAAAGGATTATTAGGAACACCTGTTCAATTTCTCATTAATGCAATTATCTAATCAACCAATCACATGGCAGTTGCTTCAATGCATTTAGGGGTGTGGTCCTGGTCAAGACAATCTCCTGAACTCCAAACTGAATGTCAGAATGGGAAAGAAAGGTGATTTAAGCAATTTTGAGCATGGTATGGTTGTTGGTGCCAGACGGGGCGGTCTGAGTATTTCACAATCTGCTCAGTTACTGGGATTTTCACGCACAACCATTTCTAGGGTTTACAAAGAATGGTGTGAAAAGGGAAAAACATCCAGTATGTGGCAGTCCTGTGGGTGAAAATGCCTTGTTGATGCTAGAGGTCAGAGGAGAATGGGCCAACTGATTCAAGCTGATAGAAGAGCAACTTTGCCTGAAATAACCACTCGTTACAACCGAGGTATGCAGCAAAGCATTTGTGAAGCCACAACACACACAACCTTTAGGCGGATGGGCTACAACAGCAGAAGACCCCACCGGGTACCACTCATCTCCACTACAAATAGGAAAAAGAGGCTACAATTTGCAAGAGCTCACCAAAATTGGACAGTTGAAGACTGGAAAAATGTTGCCTGGTCTGATGAGTCTCGATTTCTGTTGAGACATTCAGATGGTAGAGTCAGAATTTGGCATAAACAGAATGAGAACATGGATCCATCATGCCTTGTTACCACTGTGCAGGCTGGTGGTGGTGGTGTAATGGTGTGGGGGATGTTTTCTTGCCACACTTTAGGCCCCTTAGTGCCAATTGGGCATCGTTTAAATGCCACTGCCTACCTGAGCATTGTTTCTGACCATGTCCATCCCTTTATGGCCACCATGTACCCATCTGATGGCTACTTCCAGCAGGATAATGCACCATGTCACAAAGCTCGAATCATTTCAAATTGGTTTCTTGAACATGACAATGAGTTCACTGTACTAAAATGGCCCCCACAGTCACCAGATCTCAACCCAATAGAGCATCTTTGGGATGTGGTGGAATGGGAGCTTCGTGCCCTGGATGTGCATCCCACAAATCTCCATCAACTGCAAGATGCTATCCTATCAATATGGGCCAACATTTCTAAAGAATCATTTCAGCACCTTGTTGAATCAATGCCATGTAGAATTAAGGCAGTTCTGAAGGCGAAAGGGGGTCAAACACAGTATTAGTATGGTGTTCCTAATAATCCTTTAGGTGAGTGTATGTCATCAAGTGCTGAGCCAATCGACAATAACAAAGCCAACTTGTGATTTTTTTCAAAAGTCAAGATAAAATTCAGTGGGGAATGTGTCTAATAATACAATAATATTTTTCACTTAAGTCATCTCAGTACACACTTGTTGATGCACGGTGCGTACAGACTCCACATCTTCAAAGGTGCGTGTTGATACAGCTTGAATGGAAATGTTTTTAATGCAACCAAAATGTCATAAAAACGGTTTGTTTCATGAATCAAAATTGTTTATTATAAAACAAAAATGTAAAATCGATGTAGAATGTTGCTTGGAACCACTGATCCAGAGTCAGCATTTCTCATCCCATACATCCCATCCCAGTTTCGGGGAGCTGTAACACTAATCTTTCAGTGAATTGTGCGAGTAATTCACCCTGTGTATTATGTCATGGCCAGTGGACGTCTAGTCTTATAATCCCTCTGCCTAAACACATTTACTGATTTTGCTTAATGCAGTGTGTATTAACACATGAATCAATCGTGTTTCACTCCATCAAATGTTGACCTCATTTTACGCTAAAACACGCAATTTTCCCAGCTTGTATAGCTAATGTGAACGTGCATTAGCGAGTTGATTGACAGGCGATGTCTGTATCTAAAAGGTGACTGGCTCTTTTACCTGCAAGGCGTGACTTCCTTTCTACATCCATTGACTGTTGGGTGCTAAAGCTTCTTAGCTGGATGTTCCAATACCTCCCATTCATTTAAATAGAAGTGACTCATCTCTGCTAAATAGTCTCTGGCCTCACACTCTATAGGACTACAATGCCCATCATGCACTAAATCTCCTCCGCGAAGTTTGAGGTTTTACTCCTGATTTCTCGCAATACAGGGAAAGTAGAGGGGTACAAAAGCAATGCGTTACTTTTTTATTATATAATATTTTATGATATTATGGTCTAAAATAAAATATTGCGTTACTTTACTCGTTACTCGGATAAGTTATCTGACTATGTAAGGCACGTTACTTTTAACGAGTTACCTCCAACACAGCTAGAGATTTTCAACATGATCAGTACACCTATGTGTTGGAACATCTAACCTTGTTGCTGTTTGTTCCTTCAAGAACAAGATGTGCCGACAGTTAGAAAAATGCTTCACGATGAAATGACGGAATGCGTCACCATCCTGAAAGCTATATCCCGTGCTGGCTCATAATCATCTGTACAGGCAAGACTAGAGGGAACCACCTACATCTAAGATAATCCAGGCTACATTAAGATATGTTCAGATACTTTTATCTAAGTTACAGCTCAATGTATGCCTATACCTTTTGTTGCACATTTCTAATAAAAAGGTGCTTAAGAGAGAAATAACATAATGATTGATGTTTACTCCATCCACATACAAACAACTCTGACCATCAGTCATAATTTTTCCCTCAGGTGTCACACTACATCCGCTTGTTTCCATGGCAACCTATTGGACCCCAGGCACAGCCTAGCTGGCTATATTATGCCTGCATTGTACATGTAGCTACATTGCTATTTTTTTTTAATTACATATAGCTAAAAACCCATTACATTGTATCAAATGTAGATTTATCTATAGTATACTGTAACATAAAGGTTTGCTGAGCATCTCACCATATCGGAGTATCTCATATTCAATACACACACAAGAAACTACAAGAAACTCACAGACATGCCTTGATGACCAATCACTAAAAGCAGGGTTGGGAGGGTTACTTTTAAAATGTATTTCACTACAGATTACAGAATACATATAACATTTTATTTGTAACGTATTCTGTTAGATTACTCAAGGTCAGTAACAATCTAAATACTTTGGATTACTTATTTAGAATTGGCAGATTTTTTCACGTTTTGACTCAAGTTATTAACGTAAATAAGTAATTAAAACATGCCAATAGAGTGATACATTTCTTTTAAAAAAAAACATTATCTGAAAAAAGCCTAAATATCTTATGTAGTGTTGCTTCTAAAACAAGATAAAGTCAATTTATCTTTAAGGATTTTTACATATTATTTTACAGAAACACAGTACAACACCTCATCAAGAATAAGAGTTTTGCTTTTAAATTATGATGGAACTGGTCCATATTATTATTAGAATTACCAACTTGTAATTGTAACTGTAGTGGAAGAGCTACTGATATTTTGCATTTTAAATATGTACTCCCATTGCATGTATTCCTTTTCTACCCAAGCCTGACTAAAAAGACATGCACACTTGCCCTCCATGATTGCTTCATTGTGTCTGCTGTGTTTAGGGCACGGAAGGGAATCTAGCCATATGAACAGGGGTCAATGACCCACTGAGTGGTTGTCAACTACAGAGAGAAAAACCCACTGATGAAAAACAGTTTTACGTCATTGCCTAGTACACAAAGGAAACATGAGAAGGGTGAAGCTGCCTTGTGAGACCAACTAGTCAGACCTCTGATGTCTTATTGTGAGATATTGCTAGGTCACAGGAAGACCTTTTATGTTTCTTACGCAAATTAAAATCTGATAAATCGGATATCTTTTACAATGACACCCAGGACTAAGAGCTCATCCAAAGGTTAATTGACCTCAGAAATGTACTGAAATTACTACTAAATATTAATAATATGCTCTGGCAACTGCTCATAAAATTGTACATTGCAAACTTCACCGATATCAGGAGTCTAGGATTTGACAACACAAGATGGAGTTCTTTATTCAGGGAACACCAAAGGAAAAGGAATTACCTAAAAAAATCATGCCTCTGGACTTTAATAGAAAAATTTACAATATTACTCAAATTTGTTCTGGTCTAAACTTGAACAAGTTAAGGTGGTGGTACTGGGCTTCGCAACATATTATTTGTACAGTTGAATGACCCATGAGCTGGAGATATAAATATGTCGTCGCCTGGATCATTACCACAGAGAATGTCTTTTACCTTATATTACCACAGAGGTGCTAAAGTGTGACAAAGTAATACAAGTGTGTGTAACAGTTCAATGTGGCAGGAGTTCTGAACCAGCAAACACTTTATTCATCATTTAAAAGACCATTTGCTCAAGAAAGAATCATCCACACAATAACAAACACATGGCGTCCATATTAACACACTTTATTAAAACTTTATCTGATAATCAAGTGAAAGCACAACTGCTGTGTGACTAGGAACTGATCCTGCTTTTAGAATGGGCTGTAATACAAATAACAGACCTTAGAGGGCGCCATAGACTCATTCACCTTTCAATTTCACTTGGTTTCCAGTGACATCTAGAGGAAAAGGCACTTACTTTTTTAATGTAAATGTAACAGAAGAGTCAGTTTGAATGCATACTAAAATAGGTTGTTTGGGATGTGATCAATTCACATTGTCGGCTCTATATTTTGCAGAAAATTCGATGTGTCCTTCATCCTACAAAGAAAATGGGAATAAAAAAACAAAACAACGTATTGATGTGAAGTCCTCTTTCTATGTGGCCAATTTTCTATTGCTCTCTCTCTCTCTCTCCCTCTCTCTCTCACACACACACACACTCACACACTCTCACACACACACACAGTTTTCTAAAATTAAGACATACCAGAATTATTTACCATAGTTCTATATTACAGCTAATTGTCTTATCTATATAACATTAACAATAGATAAATTACTATAAACCAAATTGTACACCTAAAAGAAAACTTTTTGCATTTTTAGAATAAAAAAAAAAAAAGGAATTTTACTTGTGATTTTAATTTTATTTTTTTATGATTGATGTCCCTGAGAGGTTTTTTTAAGAATCAGTAAACTTCTGAGGAAAACTTTGTCCCCAAACTAAAGCTTAGTACATGCATACACATACACCTTCAGAAGAAATATTGATGTTCAGCCATAAAGTTGATAACACTTACATGTTTACTATTCTCTCCAGTCTTTCTTTAATATTCTAAGAAATGGGAGGAACAATTATCACAGTTAGTCAACTAGTGCATCCTTAACATGAAAAATGCCATCATCATTTAAGCAATCATCATCTTTTAAGCAAGATTTATGGATGGGATTGGATAGATTTGACGAATGGATGAATGCTCACCTCTGGAGCGGTCGGAAGAGGAGTGGCTGAAGAGTGTCCAGTAGTACTGATGTCACATTGTGGTTGGATAACTGTGGAAAAGCCATGTGAAGACACTTTTTTGGACAGATACAAAGGGAAATTCAAATTTAGTATTTTAAGTATGTACAATTCCTATTAACGGTGTAAACATTTAAAGCTAAAAAGCTGCCAAGTACCTGTCTCCTCTTCAAATTCACCCTTGTCTGTGCTGACAACACAAACACCATTTCCTGATGTTAGTGCCTACAGAAGTAGATAAAACTTTTTGTTTGTGATCACCATAAAACACATTTATGTACTCTCTATGAAATGCAACATCTTGTATTCAAAAAGGACTTAATTACTTCTCAAGGGCTGCAATGTTGCCACTTTAAAACATAAGATAAAAATCATGTAAAATAACGCACATATCAGAAACTGAACCATTAAGTTGTCAAATCACAACAAAAAATTATGCTTCCTGAACACCTCAGTTGCTGTATACATGAATATGTCCTCTATAGTGGGTACACAGTTTTCCTTGCAATTTCGTAATGAATTTCCCTTTTAGCATAGTAAACTGGCACATGTGAGAACATTGCTAATGTGCCTGACCTGGAGACAGTCACTGCTTTTTATCATGTAATTAAAGCTGAATCATCAAAGTTTAGTAGAAAGAAACATTATGTCAGTGGTTCTCAACTGGTGGGTCACAACCCCAAAAAATGGGCAGCATGTCTGTTCTGATATGGTCACAGACAGCAGGGAAAATATAATGCTAAACGCAAGTAATAAAACACAAGTAACCATAAAGTAGTTCTAATAGCAAAATTAAAAGACTTTTAACTAAACTTTTAGGGGATAAATATTACTTCCATTATTTTTGTTGTGGACTTCAAAGGCTGTGCATCTAATCAAACTCTACGGTATTTTTGCACAAATTCATCTGTCACTTGATGATAATATGGCTTATACTAAAACAGTACTTGGGACAGTGTTTTTCCATGTGTTAGGCTGGTAAATCACACCTCTGTTGTTGTTAATGCATTTATAAAATATACCTCATGTATATTGATATTTAAGTGTTATACTCATGTTTAACTCATGATATTTTAGTTTACTTTTGAACGATTAATGTTGAAACTGTCACACGGGTGGTAAATCACACTTCTATTGTCGTTTATGAGTTTATAAAATTTTACTCATAATAATAATTATGCATATTCTTGGATGCAGTACATTGTAATATTAATCAATTTCAATGTTTAATTTTATGGACATTTTTGTCTACTTTTGCACGATAAATATTGGTACCATTCTGGGCTGCCACTTGGCCAATGTAAAATGTTGGTCCTGAAGCAAAACCAATGCATTGTACAACCATTGCAACTTAAATTTAGTTAAACAGTCCCAAACAAATGTTAAACTCTTGTACCTGTGCTGAGGTCAGTGCATGACTGGTCTCTAACAGCAGCACACGACTCTCTAAGTTCTCCCATTGGTTGCTCTCAATGATAATCTTGCCTGCCAGACTTTTCTCCAGAGCTTGTATCCTGTGTTCCATAAGGGCCAATCGCTGCTCCAGCCTGCCAACACTATCCAGAAGCCTGTCCTCCAACCCCTTCAGCCTGCTCTCTAAAACAAACTCCTGAAGAGACATTGTGTGAGAATGGACTGAATGAGTTCAGAACTATGCAGATGAATGTGTTTATAGAAATTGCTAGATGCATTTTCTCACAGTGGAATTGGAAGGTTGCGACGAGTCCTCAAAACATTCACTGTCTGTCTCCCTCTTTTCTGTTTCCTCTTCCTGCTGTGGCTGCTCATCCGAGTAGAGTCTGATCTGATTCTGCGTTGAGCTGCTGCCAAGGTGTCTTTCCACCAGTGGCTGCTTTTGGGGAACCTGAGACGGAAAGAAGCTGCTATAATAATAATAATACCAAATATGTGATGTTTATTTTCCAAAACATGAGCTCAGGTAATTGAACCCTTACTGTCAGGATAGGTAATCCTAGTGAGTCACTCTCAGCAGATGGGATCTCATTCTTAATGCAGCTCTTATACTGAGGCCTTCTCTTTGGCTTATTGGCAAGCTGTAAGACAGACGGAATAAGCACTGTGTCTGCAAATTCTAAATTGAAACATAAACATTATCTGTTTGTGGTTATGCTGTTCACACACCTTGCTTTCTTTAGTAAGCTCTTTGTGTTTGTTGAGCACAAGGCTAATGATATCGCAGAGAATGGTGACTTTCCTCTCAGAAAAGCCAAACTGTAAGAACTGTTGTTTGGTCAGCAGTGGTTTATAGCTGAAAACATCTCGCAAGACCTTCATATTGAGACATCTTGTCATTAGAATACAACCAAAAATACAACACACATAAATGTTAAAACTTGAGGGAATTAAATAAAGAATTCCAAAGGAAGTTTTTCCCAATTATACTGAAACATTTTTCCATTAATCTCCAACAAAAATTACAACCTACAGAGACTAAATACATTTTAAAACTTTTGAAAATCAAATAAAGAATCTAGAAAGACAATTTTCCCTAACCATAGAGAAATATCCCATTAAAATACAACCAAAAGTACAAATTACAGAGACAAAATAAATGCTATAATAAAGGGAATCAAATAAAGAAATCAAAAGGACATTTTCCCCCAACCATATTATGAAATTTCCCCATTAAAATACAACCACAATTACAACTTACTGAGACAAAATATATGTTACAATTAAGGGAATTAAATAAAGAAATCCGAAGCATTTTTCCCCACCTGGATTAAAATCACAAACAAAAAAATGGGTTTGTAGTATATCTGGCAGGGGAGCAAGAAAACCACTAATAACAGGAATAAGCCTGATAGAAACAATGAGCTACAGTGCAAAGTAAGAAAAGACAAATGGAAACCTACTAAACACCATCTTGCTCTTAACAACATCTCAAATTTGTATCAAATGCCACCAAGGCCTCCTGCTGCCCTCGAAGTTCTATGATGGGACTGCTATTACTCCAGCATATTTCATGTGAGCTGCAGATGATCCTGGGACAAGGGCCGGAACTCTTTTAGAAAGGCACGGATTAAGGTCAATGAACAGGAGGAAGTGCCAAAAGACAGAGCAGCGCTTCAGCCTCACAGCTAAATGTACAGAATCGGGTTTGAGTTAATCGGAGGTCAGACGACTTGGACCAACATGAAAGATGCCTTCCTTTTTTTGTTCTCTCACTGAAGGAGATGTGAGCAGAGAATAGTAATTACTCAAGACTTGGTGGAGAAGGGCTGCCTGTTGAATTGCGGTGCACTTTACTGGAGAGTGAGGCTACAGATGCTCCATATCACAGAGCTCTGGAGAGATTCATGTTTCTGATGAGGTAGTTAAGCCCTTCCAGATCAAGGACAGTGCCAATAAATAAGGCTTTTATTCATTACAACACAAAGTCTGGCTCTGTAAAATGTATAAGAAGTAAAATTGCTTTTCAAAAAGCAATCCATGTCATTAAAGGCTGAGCAAAATATATTATCAATATCTCAGTCGTATTTCCACCACATTTAGCTTTGGCATATTGCCCTCATAACTGAGACAAGGCCAACAGCAATCACTTTGATATATTTAAAACAACCAACTCCTCAAAACACTAGCTCTTTAATATAATTGCAAACAGTTTATAAAAGTAATTAAATGGGGGCTGTTATCTCAAAAAAATGCATGCTAATAAAGAGGGGTGATGTTGATTCCAAATAAAAATGGTCCAATAACCAACCCTAAACCATGAACCAGAATATTTCTTAAACTCCTATGTTTAAATGTTTAATACATTAAAAAGACTTAAAAAGCTAAGAAATACCATATGAGGATTAAGATTCACCTTGTAAACATTCTCAATAAAACGTAGATCATTCATTCCAGTTAGTTCCACACCATATTCAATCAGGTGCTCTGCAATTGATGGGGAGAAGGAAGTGAAGGCATAGCTCACAACGGGAAGATACACTGATGGATCGCCCACAGCCAGTCTGAAACATGATGACAGAACATCAAATTATGAAGCACTGCAACTGACAAACAACACATTAAAGAATGTCAAATATAAAGGTTTCATTTAGAATGTGGCATCACAAAAAAAAAGAGCATCAAATTGTCTCCAAGCCATCTTGAGTGTGTCGTGCTGGAGACAAATTAAGTCATCTTTCTGGATCATCCCAGCATATACAGATCTGTAATTCTGAAGAGAATGTTGTGTTTGATGCATCTAACAACAAAAACTCATCACTGAGCATCTGATGTGCAGCTTGGGATTCTGGTGGAGGAACAGAGCTGGTTTATGTAAAGCCTGTTTACGAAATAGCACGGCACAGGAGAGGCTCCGGACAAGTCTTCAAACTTCAAAACAAAATATAGGACATGAAACACTGGCAGAGCACCATTTTGGATGTTTATACGAATCAAGATGTTTAAAGCCACAGCCAAAAGGTGGGGGGGGGAGCGTCTAATGAATTACATCCCGCATATATCATCTCTGCTGTCTGCATGTGAAAAATTCATTCAGAAGAGCTATGGATCTAGATTGCCTGGATTTAATCCTGGGAAGGGAATGAGATTTTTTATGCAGTTTTTTCCGAAAATCCTGGGCTGTCTCTGTGGTCACATTCTGTTAGAGATCCCTTTATTTACTAAATTGTCGCTCATGGAAAAAGACAGAAAGCTCTTTTGAGGACTAAAAGTAAATCATATCTCATTCACTATATTATGCTATTGTCCTTTTGTTTACCAATAAGAATCTAGTTCACTTGTCAAGTATGTTGGCTATTACAAGTAATTAGATTTCTAGACCACAACTGTCAGAGATCCTGTTCATTCAGTGATTGTTTTAGCTAAACTGATCTGCTGCAGTCTAGAGTGCTTCTGTGCTGTGACTCCTACACAAATGTTACAAATCACAATACTGATCTAACTACTGTTAATCACACAACTTCTCTTTTTCGTTTCTGCAAAGAAGATCTCAGCCTGCCTCTCTGACAGCTGATCATCCACTTGACTCAGACTTTCATTACTTCCCCACCAGCCAAGAACATTGTTGTCAACCAAATATAAAAAAAAGCCTGTTCTAGGACTCAACCTGAATTATCAACTGATCATTTTACAACTGCCTAGTACTATTATTTCATGCTGTCTTACATATGGACAATCAAGCCCTTTCTTTGACTCTGACTGCACTCAATAATCTTAATAATATTATTATTATTATTATTATTATTATATATAATACAATATTATTGGAACTCATTCTTTGCTGGTCTGCGTGTATGTCACATCATGAATGAGTGAATGTTGCATTTATATTGCGCTTTTCTGATCCATAAGTCCTCCAGAAGAATCTAAAATGCTGCCACATTACATTGTACAGAATAAAGCAACCAGAATTTGAAACGTTTTCATTTGCTCTTGACATTGGTTGTAAAGAATAAAGCAAAAACAAAATCAATATGTTTGTGGACTACAATGCATAAAAACATACACATTGTCTTGTTAAAGTTCTGAACTGGGTCAAGTCCAAATGAAGCATTAGTTACAGTTAATATGAGAGGAAAAGATGGTCAGTATGGCTTTTCAGTGACTAAATAAGGTTAAAGTACCATATCTTTTCATCTCTACTGAGCCACTGGAGTGAAATGCAAGCTTATTCAGAGGGCTAAATTTACTTTCCAAAATGGCATAAAAACAAACGTGTTTCCATTAAAGGGATATTTCACCCAAAAATCTAAATTCACTCATCATTTACTCACCCTCATGCCACAACAGAAATAGCAAAAAATCTTCCTTTGTCATAGTCGATCAAAATAGTAACTTTAGTATAGTTAAAAGGTATGTAAACCAGCTACCTCACTCTATATTTACAGTAATAAAAAAAAAGCCTGTATGTACTTATTGTTCGCAAGACATTTGTGTCTCTGGTAACCTTCACGGACTATTCAAACAGTCTTTAGCAAACTGCATTTGGAGTCTGAGGCACATGATCACCTGGGCCCAGTTTTTAAAAAAATTTAATCTGGATCAAATTGATCCGGATTTGGAAATCCCATGTTTTGCTATCCAGGATCACCTGATCCATCTTTTATGCCAGTTATTTAAAGGAACATTGGATTGGATCACTGATCCAAATACCAAATTTCAGGATTACCAAATCCTGTTTACCAGAGCCTTAAATGGAACCAACAGTGTAGCCTACTGGCTTAGCAAAGAACAACAGGTAGGCTAAATACTGGTGGCCACAAATAGCCATTGTTTGTTTTAATTTTAAGAAACAGAAACACTGTAATAAACAAACATTTTACATTCCTTAATTTGTTATAATGTTAAATAACAAAACAAAAACAATACTATCCAATAGTCAAAAATAATTTACAGGACATATACCAGCTCTTTCCATCTCTGCCTTTAGGAGACGTATCTCCATCTGTACTTTTTTCTGCTGCAGTTGTGTAAGCAAGATTTGTTCTTTACCCAGTTCAATTTGTACTTATGCTCTTTCGGTTTCCCATTTCAGAAGCAACTCATAGCTGTCACCATCCTGGTTTGTAGCTGAGGAACGTTTGCGTTTTCTTGTAGGATCGTCTTGGACTGTCTTCATTACATCCACTGGGGATCTATCTTCCTCAATCACTGTAGTCAAGTCCAGGAAAAACATTTCCTCTGCAGGAGAATTTTGCTCACATTCTTCTGAAGTCCTAGTCTCTGTAATTGTGGCCTCTCCATCTGCTTCTATGCCTTCAATGCCAGGCAGAGCCTCTGATTTTTCTCCTCCTATGATATAAAGGACCATATCAGTGATTTTTCTCCTCCTATGATATCAAGGACCATATAAGTGAAATCACCCCTCTTATATGGCTTGTTACCGGTTTGGGGGTTCTTGGCTTCAGTAAGGTTTTTCGTTGCCTTGGCCCTAAGTTTCTTCCATCGCAACGTAACTTGTTTTATTGTTCTCTTTTGGCCAGACCCCATGGCATTGACATGATTGGTTATGTCCTCCCAAATGTTGTGTTTTCCTTTTTTGGTCACTTCTCCACCCTTTGCAGAGCTGAAACCTCCTACTATCGAGGCAAAATTGGCCCGAACACCCTCCAGCATTGCACAGGTTTCTGCCACAGTGAAATTAAGCCCTTTTGAGTCCATGGTTCCAACTCTTTGGTGTAGCCAACACTGATCTTAAAAGCCTTGAGCATGATTGCTTTGGCTTGTGCTCAATTAGGCTTACACCAATCAGCTCATTGCTGGTTAATGGGTGACACCATTTAAACAGATCATGTCTTTGCACCCATTTCTCTTAGCCTACAGAGGCATCCACATGGCGGGTATTGTTCATTGTTACCGTAGGAGAATGTACCGTCAAAGGGTGCATGCTGAGCATGCTAAACCACTCGAGCAATACACATCAGAAGAACTGTATGCACGTTTTCGCTTTGGGAGAGATGACATCAAGTACATTGCAGATCTTGTATGGCCAACACCAAACCCAAAGGAGTGCTTTATCTGTGGAGGAACAGTGCTTAATCGCTCTGCGTTTTTACACATGTGGTTCTTTTTACCAAGTAATTGGTGACAATATGGGCCTGAGAAAAGTAACTGTGAATAATGTGGTGAAGGCTATGTCAGTAGCACTGGGCAGTCTGATCAATCAATGTGTTTCCTTTCCCAAGGATGACCAGACAGCTCAGACTAAGCACAAGTTTTCAAATGGGGAACATGCCTAGCACTATTGGTGCTATTGATTGTACTCATGTGCATATCCAAGCACCTTGTGAAAGGGAGTGGGCGTATGTCAATCGAAAGGGGAGGCACAACATCAACAGCCAACTTGTGGGCAACGCCGACCTCATAATGACCAACTGTGTTGTGAAATGGCAATGGTCTGTTCATGATGCACGTATTCTAAGAGAGAGTGCACTATACAGAGAGCTTCAATCCCACCGGCCAAATGGCATAGTATTGGGAGACAGCACGTATCCACTCCTACCATGGCTAATGACCCCTTTTCCAGTTGCAAACACACCTGAGGAGGCACGCTTCAACTCTTCCCATTGCAAAACAAGATGTGCCATTGAAAGCTTAAAATGGAGTCCTGAAGAGACGGTTTGCGTGTCTTAACTACTTGCGAGTACAACCCAAGATGGCATGCAACATAATCCTTGCCTGTATTGTTTTGCAAAACATCGCCACCAGGCGTCATGTCCCTCTTGATGACAATTTTGATGGACCTGAGCCTGATGTAGAAACAGAACTGCCGCCAATGTTCTTACCTAATGAAGGACACACTGGACATGCAATTAGAGATGCAATTGTGAGATGCAACTTTTAACTTGGCAACTGAATGACTGAGTATATTTGTTGTTCTCATTGCCATTTAATATACTGTGGAATTATAGAGCTTTGAGCAACAGTGACATTTATTTGACAGCTGATAGCTTTTGAGAATTTTTTATTTTTTATTTTTTTTGTTTACCATATTTCATTAGATGTGACCTGCTTCAAATATGAATAAATGTATATACATCATCAGTAAACATTGATTTTGTGATAATTCACAAAAAAAAAAAAATCTCTGATTTTATTTGGTTAAAAAAAAATCACAACTGAATCCACCCTTCTGATGGGATCAGGATAATCCTGTTTTTTTTTTTTTTTTTTTTTTATTTAATCAAATAGATCCCAAACAGAGTTCAAAGTTTTGAAAAACCCAAAGGGCAGGTTTGATCCAGATCAAATGTAAAATCGGATTGCATGCTCTGATCTTAGTTCGGAATCCCTTGTTTGCTTTTGAAAAACCCATTTCCAAGATTTGATCCAATCCGAAATTCCACTGGATTATTTTGAAAAACTGGGCCCTGAATATGGTCGATATTGACAAAAATCATATTTGTTGATTATTTCCCTTTATATTGTAATTGTGTGTGTGACCAATAGAATTTACATTACAATAGTTGTTTTGTGTTGAGCATCTGCATTGCATATTCTTCATGTACTAAGCAACATGTCTAAATAAAAATGAGAACTGTTCCCAAAGTACTGTATTTACATTAAAAAAAAGCATTTTTCCATTTTTTTTTATACATTTTACACGAAAAAGCAAACCAACAAACTAAAGTAGTAGGTTGTCTATACTATATGACGACAGACTGATTTAAATGTTTCTAATTTATCATTGCACACAATGGACATTGCAAATATTTTATATTTACACTTTTCAGGACCAGATAATTGTGACAACTGCAATTGTAATCTCGATTATTTTTTCGATTAAAACGCAGCCCTACCCAAACAACTCACTTTCCACTGATTCGATCTGTGTGGGATTTGACAAATGAATTTGGTTATGCTTAATCAAGTATTCAATTAATTTCACAGCTGCTGCTATAACACAGCCTGAAAGGATCTACAAGCAAGTAAACTTGAATCCAAAATACTGTGGAATTTATATACTGAATATTTGTATGAAAGTATGTTAGGAAGAAGTATTACTTTTTTTTATCTACATGTGAAGCAAATTATAAGCAAAAAAAAAAAAAAAAAGAGAGAGATATTCAACAATAATAGTTCTGTGTCTAATTCCATCATGTTTCATACCTTTGATAGTCCACATCTCTGGGATATTTCAGAGAGCGGAGAGACGCTTCCAGTTTCATGAGACATCCTTTCAGATCACCAGTTGCCATCTCTGCCCTCTCTGGGGGTTTCAAACGGAGTTACATTATTAAATAACGCAGTCAATGCGACATTCACAGACAATGCAATGTAACAGAGTTTAAAGCATGTCAGTTAGTTTTACTGTAAGCTACACCACTTGTTTTGGTTGATTGTGCTTAGAATTGTATGTGTTATTAATTAACAAAGTTCTGTTTTACAGGGGTATCATTTTTATAGTTTAATAGAGGTGTTATATGCCTTACTTTTGTTTTTTGCCGCTGAATGTTCCGCCTTTGTTGTGATTGGTCTCTTTGCACGGGAGAAGATGAATTCACCCAGTATTTCACCTCTGCACATTCATGTCAGCGTTCACCGTAATCACTGTAAAAAAAAAAAAAATAAATAAAAAAAATGAATGATTAGGTGTTTAGTGTGAAACATCAAGCGTTTATTTATTATATTAGTAATAACATTTTTATAAGATTTAACAATAAGGTTATATTCGTTAACTACAACGAGCCTACAATCTTAGTTAATGTTTCATTAATAAATGCGGTCAAATATATCGTTCATCATTAGTTAATGATACCTAATAACTTTAGTAATGTTAACAAATAGAACCTTATTCTAAAGGGTTACCATTTATTTCGATTTATTGACTAGACGGGGTCCTATTCATCGAAAGTGCTGCTGTCTGTTCCTCTGGTTAACATACGCTGAGCGATTTGCGTTACTTCCACCAACAACAAGAAACGTCAGCTTGGCCAGAGTGTTCGAGGAGGCGGAGAGACAGACAGGAGGAGCGAGCGGACTGAGGACTGTCTCACTTTGAGCAGCAGTAGCTTTCAGTGCTGGAGCTGTCAAGATGGCTGTCACGGGCTCCTGATTAAGGACTGACATCATTTCATCCGTGAGGTTGTGAAAGATCAGCGAGCCATTTCGTCGCGGCGGCGGTAGAAGTGTTTCACATACACAGAGGTGGGTGGTGGTGGTGCTTTGAGCGATCGATACTGGGAAAATAAACGCAAGAGTGTTTGATGCGTCACTGTGCACGACAGCCAATCAGAGTTTGAGTACATATGCGAAATCGTTTTTTCAACCAATCATTTTAGAGCGAGGCGGGACTTTGTGCGTCATCCAAACATGATGAGGAACTCATTGCTTAAAACATTTCAGCTGTATATTCAGATTTCTGTGTCAGTCATCACACTCATACGTTTACTAGAGTTTAAACTTAAAATATGTTAATCTATTTTTATTTTTACTAAATGTAAATCTATATGACATGTCATGGCTGATGATAAAACTCTTATGTAATGTGTCAGATAAGTTCTTTGGGCAGGAATCAGCAAGGCTACTTATACAGTATGCAAATACAGACAAAATAGTCTGATCATTTAGGTCAGGGTTGCACTAAATTGAAAGTACCTTTTGAGTAATCAGGTGACCTAAATTGCCATTTTCAAGTGTTGTAAATAGCACTTGGTGCTGATCCCTTTGTTGTTCCAGTTTGAAAATGCTGTGTCAGAAAACAGTAAACAGTTTTCTGTCAGGATTACTATGATAAGAACATGCACAGTGTTGCCAGACCTGTTCACTTTCACTTTTGATAGACCAAAGTGGAAAGTTAATTTAGGAAAAATCCCAGTCTTCCATAAACTGCTAAATATATTCATTTTAACCTGAGGGTACATTTTCTTACTCTGAATTTAAGTAGGCTATAGTAGGCACGCATAATTGGTTTTAAAGATTTAAAGACTTCTCCCCCTAAGTAAAGCAGAGAGAAATTACGTTTAAGAGTTCATTGACCTTGTTCAGATCATCCAGGTCTAAGAGACTGGTTAGTACCTGGGTGGGAGACCTCCTGGGGGAAACTAAAGTTGCTGAGTGTATTGTCAGAAAAGTGCTATATAAATGTAAAATTAATTCATTTATAAGAATTCTCAAGCTCCTCCTAGAGAATGCCGGTGAGCAGGTGCAAAAATATTACGTCAGTCCTGAGCAAGTCTGTCTTATCAAATGAAAAACTAGTTCACATGAGTAATGGTGTCATGATTCAGCGACAAGGAGAGTAACCAGAGAACTAGCCAGGGCGCATTCACAAGTCCATTAAAGAAGAGAATGACAAGCACGGCTCCCAGATTGAGACGTTTTAGAGAGGGAGGCCCTTGGAGGGAGTCAGACAGGGCCACATAAAAAGGCTTAATGCATATCTCAGAGAGGATTAGTGCTACTGCACTGGAGATAAAGCTACCATCAGGGGCTTTATGCTCAAAGTTATCCTGTAATAACAAATGAATAACTACAAGAAGGATTATATGATCTACAAAAGCTCTCAGTAAGACTGACACAATAACAGCAGGATAGTGCTTGTGTGTATCAAATGTCTCTGAGTGCTGAGATTACTAGTGGTCGACCGATATATCATCAAGGCTTATACATCGGCCGATATTCTGAATATGTTAATCATCGGCATCGGCTGATTGTTTTTTAAGGTCACAAGGGAGCATATGAGACATGTTAACAACCACAGTTTGTTTTGTTGTTATGTGCCATCATGTTACTACAATAACAGACTGGTGTGCAACACGGTGTCATTGAAACGGTCCATATATCAGAGCTGTGGCAGCAGCGTTTGAGCTCATAATGTTAACGTGTTCGCCTGTTTCATTCTCCCTCTCTCTCCTCAACAGTTCCCTCTATCTCTTAACTGACTAATGATAATAAGGCCAATATCAATAAAACTTCTATCATATACTGTCTGCAAATATGCAGATTAACAGTTTAAACAATATAATTCACAAACTTGTTTTCTTCCCATCCAGCACTCTTCTAATATCTTCCTCTGAAGTGTGTATTCCATCAGCCAGAATCAAAACTTCAGGATAAGGATCAAATGTTCCGCTAATAATTCACAAATCATGATGGTCAGTCCATGATAATCCAAGCAGGCGATCCATGGCGTTTAAACTGTCAGTACATAGCTGCTTATTTTGCTGGATACTCATGTGTGAGTGCAGTTTTAAAGTAAAGGCCTTATTCACTGTGCACTGTGTGTACAATTGGTTTGATTGGGTCTTTTATGAGAAAATGTGATTGGTAATGCGCAAATGCCATCCATGGTTGCTGGCCTAGTGTGTGTACTGTCATTTCCTTCTTTCTAATATATTAACAATTTCTTTGCAGAAATAAATTACTAAAATTTTAAGACTATGTGAATGAATGTACTGTCTACCAGTTTAAATAATTAAATATAATAAAATTGTATTAATATAACTTATTAGTATAAGTTATGTGTGAAATTGAGTATATAAAGTGCTAAATAAGATTTATTCATTTATTTATCTATTTTATGTTTATTTTACATACTATATTAAATTGTGTGATATATCTGCATTATGTTTGGCTATCGTCCACCCTGCTCTCTGGATATTGGCATCGGCAGTTGAAAAACCCATATCAGTCGACCACTAGAGATTACATCAGCTTCTCCTGCTTCATATGGATTTATTTTCACCCATCGAAGAAATCAAAGGCAGAAACTGATCTGAGACCAGAACTCTTATTAATATAAATATGTGGCATGAGCTACATATTTTAGTGTTTTAAGATTCATATTCCGCATAGATGCATTACTATCAAGGAGGTCATTTCCTGTTGCTAGTTCTACTCCTTTAACCCAATGACATAAATTGCCTCTATGTATCTACTTCTGTATATATATAAATAAAGCTTAGAATGTTGTCATTTTGTTAGATACAATATAAATAGAATAGTTTGTGTGTGTGCGTGTGTGTATTCTTTATATTAGTGCTCTCAGTCACATCATAGCCAGCATAAAGCACCGTAAATTCTAGAGAATGTTGTGCGTGAAAATCCCAGGAGATCATTGCAGAAATACTCAAACCAGCCCATCTGGCACCCTCCAAATCACTGAGATCACATTTTTCCCCATTGTGATAGTTGATGTGAACATTAACTGAAACTCCTGACTCGGATCTGCATGATATAATGCACTGCACTGCTGCCACACGATTGGCTGATCGGATGGGATTATTGTTGGTTCCAGATGGACTGGTTTGAGTATTTCTGTAACTGCTGATCTCCTGGGATTTTCACGCACAACAGTCTCTAGAATTTACTCAGAATGGTGCCAAAAACAAAAAACATCCAGTGAGGGGCAGTTCTGTGGATGGAAACACCTTGTTGACAGGAGAGGTCAACAGAGAATGGCCAAACTGGTTTGAACTTACAAAGGCTACGGTAACTCAGAAAACCTCTCTATACAATTGTGGTGAGAAGAATAGCATCTCAGAATGCTATTGGCGCTGTTTTGGCGGCCCGAGGGGGACCTCCACAGTATTAGGCAGGTGGTTTTAATGTTTAAAACTGATCGGTTTGTGATTGGTTTATATTCTAAGATAATGTAGTAAATGGTACCAACACATAACATCTAATAAAGTCATGTCTGCTTATACTGAAAACAAATCTGACTGCCTGTCTTATTTGGAAATTGCTAAAAGATTTGATTGTTCTGTAATTGCACTAAAATGTTGCCCTGTTCTTTAGATCTGCAGATGGGTCAGGCTCTGTGGAGGGTGGTTAGGAACCAGCAGCTGCAGCAGCAGTACAGTGAACAGTGCTACCTCCAGCGGGAGATGGAGCAGGGCAGAAGGACGGGGCCCCCACTGGCTGAGCCGCTGCAGCAGCACCGCACACCACAGTACCAGGTCCCTGGTACTGACATTAACCATCTGCTCCGTGTCCGCAAGGGCAAAGATGAGCAGGGCTTCACTGACCTTGAGATGCTGCCACCTGAACTCAGCATCACCATCCTCTCTTACCTGAATGCTACCGATCTGTGCCTGGCCTCCTGTGTGTGGCAGGACCTGGGCAATGATGAATACCTGTGGCAGGGGTTAGTTATGATGTGTTTCATTTTCATATTAAATCAGTACAGTTAATAGGGATTTGGAGAGAAAAAATATTTATAAATTATAATTCAACACCACCTGCATAAGAGCCCATAAGCAGGGTGTTCTTTTTTTATTTTTATTTTTTTTGTTTGGGTCTAGTGCCTCAATGGATTTGATGAATACTACACTACAGAGAAACTGAATTATTTTACACTGCTCTTAGATTTCCAAATGTTTTGTAGAATATTGGATGTGATCTTTAAAAAAATCAAAAACAATAAAAAAAAAGAATTCTGGGATGTTGATCAGTTAAACGTTTGATCAAATTCAAGGGATGGGTTTCATTCCATCCCAGATGTGTATGACTTTAATCTGCAGAACACAAATTAAGATTTTTAGAAGAACATCTTAGCTTTATATGTCCATACAATGCATGTGAATGGTGACCAACATTTTTAAACTCCAAAAAGCACATAATGGCAGCATTAAAGTAATTCATAAAACTCTGGTGGTTTAATCCATGTCTTATGAAGTGATCCATTTGGTTTTGGGAAAGAACAGACCAACATATAACTCCATTTTCACTATAAATCTTGACAGCAGCCTCCTGGGTGATCATGATTTCAAGCTCAAATAATTTTCATTTAGCTCTCTGTGCATGCATCAAGCACTAGGAAGTGTAATCAAGATTGAAATCATGATTGTACCTTGAGACTGCAATGGCAAGTTGTACAAGGAAAAAGGAGTTATATTTTGGTATGTTCTCACCCAAAATTATTAAGATCGCTTAAGAAGACATGGTTTAAACCACTCGAATGGTGTTGTATGAATTACTTTTATGCTGCCATTATGTGATTTTTTACTTTTACATTACATTACTTTTTTTAACAGGTTATTTTTCATTTCATTAATCACACTAAATTAATGTGTTAAACTGACAGCCCTTATCATTTTTCATATATTTTTTTCTCAGTCATAGGGAATGGGCTTTTTTGTTTCAGTGTTCCTCCTATTCAATTTCTTGTTTTTCTTTGTGTACCCTCTAGCCTGTGCAAGTCCACTTGGGGTCACTGTTCCATATACAATCGAAGGCTTCCATCTGGATTTTCTTATAAAAAGCTTTACATGGAGTTAGATGAAGGAAGTCTAACCTTCAACGCCAACCCGCAAGAGGTACAAAAAAGTACAAGCTTTTGTTCTGTCTTACCACACTATTGTCTTCATAATTATTGGCTAAGCCATTTAATGTAATAATGGATAGGGAACAGAGAAATTATAGTACCCACAATGTGCATTGGAAATACAATTCTGACCAGACCAATATACGATTTATGTGACCGCTTCCCTTTCCACACTGTAAATTCCCACATATCTCGTCAGTGCTCCTACTGAAGACTAAATATATTATTTTTACAAGTTCACCTGGGATAAATAATGGTGCATGACATAGCCTTGTAGACCGCAACCCATGCTGCTAGATTAAAATGAAATTGATGGTTTTTCTCTTATGCAACTTGCTCTTAAAACATCACTTCAGTCCAAAGATGCATAAAATGTCTTTGACTTTCCCTTTGCCTATGTCTTAGGTTAGATTAGCAAAGCTTTAGCTGTCCACTTAAAAGACATGCGATAGCCTTGCTCTGGACTAAACCACGGTGTCTGGCAAGAAGTGTGCCCCCTCCTTCTCTTTTGCTTAATCCCCACACCCTGTTTTATGTGGGCTCTTTCATTCAGGGTATCAGTTACTTCATGTCCAGAGGCATTCTGGTGGACCACCCGAAGGAAATTGCCAAGTTTATATTCTATACCAGAATGTTGAATTGGAAGATGCTTCAGATTTATCTTGATGAACGGTTTGTTCCTTTTCTTGATTTTTTTTAACTGTAGTTCTATGTCTATGTGTGATTCAGACAGGTTACTTACTGAAAATGATTATGTGCTGTTTAATTTTGGTTATAATTACTGTGTTTGCAGGCGAGATGTCCTGGATGAGCTAGTCACACTTCATAATTTTAGCAACCAGTTCCTCCCTAATGCACTCAGGGACTTCTTCAGACACATTCATGCCCCAGAGGAGAGGGGCGAGTACCTGGAGACCCTCATCACCAAGTTCTCCCATCGCTTTTGTTCCTGCAATCCCACTCTGGTGCAGGATGTGGGCCTAAGTCCTGGTGAGTGAACTGCAACACTCTCATAAGCAGCACTTCTAGTGTCTTTCTGTTATTACGACACCAAAATCGCAGTCATTTGCTTTGCTGTTTGTTAACTGCGGGTTTTAGGCGTGTACAGTGTACAGGCGGTCACAAGTGATGTTCTCAGATTTTTACCACAGGCAACAATTGGAAGCTGAAATACTGGTTCCAAGTTTGGTACAAACAGATCACAAACTGCAGGATTAGCATTGTAATGTGTTCATTTGAATCATCCTCAACCCTCTGGTAAATACAGTATGTGTGTGTATTTGTATGGAGCAAGATGTGAGAAATCCTTGTACTAACACTGTCATTTGCCTCTAAAGCCAAGCTAAGCCCACTGGCTTAAAGTGTTAGCAAAAGAGGACCATGCTCCAGCCAATCAAAGTTGCCCTCTGTAATAACACGTGACTTGTGGTACATGTGTACTACTGTAGAAGCTGAATGATTTTTAAAAATTGTTCTCAGGTTGTTCCCATTTTAAAGGATTATTCCAGGTTTTATACAAGATAAGCTCAACTGCATTTGTGGCCTTATATTGATTGGTCTAATATTGGTGTTAAGTTATTGCCAATTTTACAACTTCGTTGCTATGACTATTTAATGTAAACAAACTCTAAAACGACCGTAGAAATGACCATTTAAACCACTTTACAGTTTAAATAATACATGGGTTTTAATAGAAGAATTAATTTAAGTGCTTTTATAAAATTATAAGCATCACATTTCTACCTTTAATCCCTCCAATAAATGGCCCTATTCACTTCCATTGTAAGTGCCTCACTGTAACCTCAATTTTTTTTTTTTCTTAATGAAAAGGACAGACAAGTAGAAAAATCTTTGTGGTAATCAATATTATGCAACAAATGCTGTCAATTGAGTTTAACTTGCATTAAACACGGAATAGTCCTTTAACACTACGACAGAGTTGTTGCATGCTAACATCGGTGTTTCTTCTATATAAGACTCGTGCCAAGATGTTTAGAGGACTACTTGTCTTTCTCCCTTTAAATGCTTTAACCTTTCCAAGCCACACTGTTTTCTTTCACTCTTCACATTTTAATCATAACATTAAAGATTAAAGGTGTAAACAGGAACGTGAAGGTATGATAGAAAGATAACTTTTGCCAATTATCTGATGGATGCAGCTATGAAAGCCTGCAAAGTTATCACAGTATTTAGAAGTTATAGCGTGCAGCATAAAGAACACACCTCTTCTGGTTTTGCAGACGCAGTGTACGTGCTGTGCTACTCTCTCATCCTTCTTTCCATCGACCTCACCAGCCCCCACGTAAAGAACAAGATGTCCAAGAGGGAGTTTATCCGAAACACACGGCGGGCTGCTCAAAACATCAGCGAGGACTTTGTAGGCCACCTCTATGACAACATCTATCTGATCGGCCATGTGGCGGCCTAGACACTACAGCGCATGATGCATTAGAAAGCGATGGCTGATACGTAAAACACTGGCGAAAGCGTTGGAAGGATTCTGCACTATGAAGAATAAACTGTCAGAACACTGCAGGTCATTTTAAACTGAAGTTATATGAGTTAAGCTCTTATTATGATGTGCTGCATTGCATTACAAAGGAGTGGAGTACACGAACAGCCACGATGGTGAAGAATCAACAAAATAAGTCAGCTGTTAGCAGGCTAATATACTAGCAGTGGTAGTGACAAACTTAACCTACCACAAATTGCTTAACCAGGCAAAACCATGTAGCAACATAAAGGGATATGTGATAAGCTATGAAGTCAGTTAAAGATGAATGTAGATTTATGGGGCTTGCGTAAAATTAACATGCATCTATTTTCTTCCCCATTCTAATTTTGAAACCTCTCATGCTAATCCTATGAATGTCAGCTTTTTTCTTTTCTTTCTATTTTTTTTTTTTTATAAATATCTACAGTAGCATTCAAAAAAGATTCTTCTCAAATTCATAAACTCCACTAATCTCCTTTCTGTCAGTCATATCAAATAATTATTCTCTCAACAGCCATAAAAATAGACTTGGATATAAATATATCTTGAAATAAATTATAGTGAAAAGATAGGTGTGTGTGTGTGTGTGTGTGTGTGTGTGTGTGTATGTGTGTGTGTGTATATATATATATATATATATATATATATATATATATACACAATTATTATTATTATTATTATTGAAGTACACTACAATGGTTTTCCACCTAGACCATATTTTAAGAAATGCAGGCAATTCTACAGCCGCTGTAATATGAAAGGATTGACAGACTAAAACAGATCATGAACAAAAGGTGTGTGTGTGTGTTTGCGTGCGCAAGGATATATGTTTGTGCATTGTCACATGTTGCTTGAGAGGAGTAAAACCCTGAGACTTTGTTAGCACTGAAATTTTTTTATTTATCATCTGTTTTTAGTTTGGTTAATTTTTGTTGGTCATCTTCTCTACATTTTTCTGATTTTTCTTTTTTCTTACATCCCAAACCGCTTTCATTGTCCTTGCAAACACTTTGAAAATAACTTTTGAAGACACTTTAAGATCAACTTCCATCAAGTCATGTCATTTTTACTGAACATCTGAGTGTTTTAATCTAGAAAACCTATGCCTTTAACTTTTTCTCAAATAGTCTTTGAGTATTTAATTACTTGAGAAAATACTCCTAACTCATGAATGTTGAGTACTTTTATTATTATTATTATTATTATTCAGTTTTATTTCATTAAGGCTTTCTTTTTCAAAATTGGGTGCCAATAGTGAGGATTGCATACTAAACTAACATATACACAAGAATGATTCACAAGCTCTGCATAGTTTAATTTAATGTTGAATATTTTATTTGCAAATAATGTATATATTTAGGTATATAAATTTATAAACATTACATTTTTTTTTTTTAGAGGATTTTAACTCAGAGTTGTGAGTTTCCCTTCAATTTATAGAGAGACTTCTCTTTTGCACTTTTTGGCATTACCATGTCAGAACGCTAAGAGCACTCAACCACTCAGCAAACTGTGTGACATAATTTATTTGTGTAATTTCATGCCAATAAAGGTTAACCTATATAATATGGAATATTGTTGCCTGGTGTTGAATTAACTAGCAGATTACAGCTTGTCTTCCCCTGGTTCCTTTGGTCTTTCTTTTTACCATACATTTATTCAAAAAAAGAAATGTAATTATTTTGCATATAGATTTCCGAATGATACCACTGGACAAACGCACTTACAGATTGTATATAAAAAAGTAAATAAAAATACATATTTTTGTTGATATTAGCGTGACGTTTGCATATTGTTTGTGCATTCACTTGGTGGTGGCATATTGTGTGTGTATATGCTTATTGTTAATATAACGTAGCATGCCACATAAATAGTATTTTAACAGCTGCCTTCATTATGCCATTAATCCAAAAAAAAAAAAAAAAAAACTTATAGGAAAACTTTTTTGAACATTCACGTATACTGGTTATGTGAACGTCTATTTAAACACAAATTTATATATTTTTAATCTACTGAATCAGTCAAATGAGGGATTTTCTTCCTGCAAATTAAACAACGAAAATGTAGCCCACTGGACAGACAAAAGAAAAACAAAAAGTGACGTCTATCAATGAATTACCCATGTTTTATGTGCATTAAATAGAAAAGCATAGCTTCAAACACTTTGTAACGTTTTGAAAATTATTCTGAATCTGAAAGACATTATGCTCACCAGTTTCAGAATAATCGTGTTTCCCGTTCAGCGTGTTCGATTGAGGCGGACAATTTTGAAAGATTATTTAAAGAGGCTCATTATATATGTAATGACATCATTCAATTCGGATGTGCATGACAACAAGTATTCAATCTCATTGAATGTCTTGTTATGAGGCTGTGTAAATGCTTATGTCTTATTATATAGCCTTATAACACATTAATTAACTTCGTTAAACCTCCATAATATATCATCAACAAATTGAATGTTGAGAAAAATAAATAAAAATGATATATATATATATATACATAAATTACTAAATTAAGAATTTTTTTCCATACCTTAATCCTCAGTAGCAGTGATTTTTATTTAGTAAATTCAAAATGCATTTTTTTTTATTTTTTTTTTTATTTCCGAACCCCATTTTTTTCTGTTTTGTCCATGGATTTATCAAAGGCTTGTCGTTTAAATGTTGTTTAACTGAGGTGACGTTATGTTTCTCAGGACCAATGGCAGAGTTTTGGCTATAATTTGGCATGATTGATGAAGTCCTTGCGTTCGCTATGACTGCATTTCATCAATACAACCCGCTCAACGACAGAGCGAGCCTCTCTGACGCCTGAAATTGCGTCTGGTCTACCTGACACCATATAGAAAATGTAAAGACCTTGGAATTTTGACACTTCTGTGATGGGGAGATATATTGGGATACCAAGAGGCTACTAAAAGGATATTTAAATGAATGAATGAATAATAATGATAATAAAACAGGTAGTAGGCCTAGTAGTAGTAAAATGATAATTTATCTAGGCCTATTTTATACTAAATTAATGAACTATACACATTGAATACGCTTATACGCGGTTGGTGCTGAGGTTTTATTGTTATTATTTTTTATCATAAATTGGAGTTCTCCAATTAGTACGCTATTATAGCTAGAATAATAGCGGAGGCTGAACTATCGTGACTTTAAGGAGAATAATAGAGCATGACTCTTCTCTTATTAGCCTATTATTCTGGTAAGGAATCGCCATAAATGCTTCTTCCTCTGTCCAAGTGATTTGGTGTATTTTAATAGTGGTTCTCTCACGCAATTCGTTGGTCGACTGAATGAACGCCCATGCAGATGCCAAATTTCATGATGCTCAAAAATGAAAACCACAACTGCCAACCCAAAGGTCTCCACTTTTATAGCAAATGCCTTTAGTAATTGGAATTTTGGTTTTAGTTTAATATTAACGTTTATGGTCGGGGCCATGGAAAGGGCTACTTTGACGCACATCTGCAGTCTTTGAAGTCGATAATTTTGAAATTGTCTGTGTGAGGGACAGAGCTATTGTAGCAGACCGATCCAGTGGAGACAAGGTCACAAAGAGTGTGTCTGTTCTTTCAGTACTGTGGTCTGATTTATCCTGGAAATCGTCTATATTTGTTAGGAATAAGTGAATTTGATTTCAAAAGCATGTTTGGTGAAGACTTTTATGCCAAACAAAATAATAGTCTACTGGATATGTGGCCTATACTACTGCATTGTTTCAGATCTCACACTAACTTGCCAGCGCACCTAAGTGTGAGTTCTGTCCACAATCCAGCATAAAGTACACAATACAGTTCCATATAAATATGGGTGGTATGACTCTTAAGGCCAGCTGACGGGAAATCAGTGCAGTAACGTCAGGTAAAGCTGTTCTATGTGATGACGGCAGGTTGTTTAGGCTGGTCCTCTCTCCAGGTGTCCTCCTCTATAATGCGGGTATAACCCAGACCCTTTGCTAGAGGACGGGAGCTCCCCTGTTTCGATAATTGTTTCCTGCACTTCCCCCAGCGACCACCGCCTTTACTGCGATTTAGGTTTCTCTACTAAATAATCAAGAATTTCTGAGTGACTATTTAGGTTGATTGACTTCCTTAGTCATATATCATCGTAGGGAAAATGCGATGAATTAATTTCCCTGTCCCGATACACTGTTCAAGATGACGCCTTTAAAAATAGGAACTTTTGCTTGTACAAATGACTTTTAAAAAAATCATGTTTTCATAGTTATGCTCATTTGGATGCAGGAATTCTTGCTGTTTGGTCGTTGATGAACGCTCCTGTGACTGCAACATTTCCTCATCACATATTAAATAGACAAATAAATCAAAAAGACTATAATATCGATGGTGCTTAAACAGCACTGTGGTCCTTTTTTTTACGACAACCTACCTTTAAGGGAAAAATGTTTAAAAATTATTACATAATAATATTAGTAGTAGGCTAGCCTATAAACTCTGAACACTAAAACGCCAAAACCCTAAAAATAAACGACGATTTAAAAAAAGTAATTTTTTATAAAAAGCATTCCTTTTTTTTTTTTTTTTTTTTTTAAGAAATGGAGGGACGAGTCGAAAATATTTTTTGTAGTAATCAACATTATGCCACAAAAAGCCTATCCGTCGATTAAACTTAACTTGTATTGAACCCGGACTATTCATTTTAATGTTTTTTTTTTTTTTTTTTGTATTATTTATTTGTTTATTTTATTTATTTATTTGTATATCTATTTGATAATGAGCGGCTTTGTGGACTTAATAATGCAGTTATATTTGTTATTATTTAGAAGTGAAAAGCATAAGTTAGACCCTATGGGGTAAGATGCCCAACAGAATTGGGACTGAAGGCCCCCAGTGGCATACTGTTGTTGGTTTTATAATTTTATTTAATAATTACTTTAATTCATTGGTTTAATTTTTTATAATTCCATGCATTTCACATATCTTCACTATCAATTAGGCTATAATGGCTAATTGAGTAGAATCATGAATATTATTGCTATAATGACTTCCCTTCCCTTAAAATATGTGCTTTTAAATATATTCAAATGCACGTATAGGCCTATCATTTATAGGACAACTTTACATTTATGAATAGTAAGTTGGATCAGTTGTGAAATGATACAGGCACAATATTAATATCTCAGTTGACAAATCTACGTGAAAATGATTCCATCAACTTCTTAGATAGTATCTTGTCTATCTCAGAGGTGTGTCAAAGTAAGGCATGCTCCTTTGATCACAAGTTTCCTTATTTACGAGCGCAAATCATAAGATCGTATCTAAAGGAACAGTGGATTGAATATGGGCTTCTAGAATATGAGCTGATGACGTCTCCATGACCGTGATGCGCTGATTGAGTCTTCTGTCATGCACATAGAAACGGCCTTCATGGATTGTCCATCTAACAGTTCTCCACAGGTGTGCCACAGCTGCGAGCTAGTGCCAAATCCAGCCCAAGAGCATCAGACGCTCCTGGGAGCGGATTCTTTACCTGTCTGAGGTGAGTTTTTCATGTGAGACACCATTCCCCAAACGCCTTCCACAAGTGAGCAGAGTTATTGCAAACCGTCTTCAATATTACCGAGGTCGTGATCGCAGGAGTATGTTTTATGGTTTGTTTATTCATGAAACCATTTCGCTTTGACAGCGGCTGTCCATTGTCACATCATGCCATACAGAACGCTTGACGTCTGCTGGTATTTGCTCTTGGGGAATTAAGAAGAGAATCATTCCAGGACCGGAGAGCCGATGGAAGACATTAATGCACAAAGCATGTCATAGATAAAGCCTAACCAACCAATGACTACTGAACTGTTCACATGAGTTTTTATTGAAACGATTACTTTACATCTTCCGTTCCAGTCATTATCTGAATCGATTAAAGATTAAAATAAATAGGATACATTGTAAAAAAAAAAAAATACTCTTATTTTGGTAACACTGTACCTTAATATTCCCTGTGTTAAGGGATTATAAAAGGGTGCGTTATTGACTAGTAACTAATTTACAAATACATTATAAATTATGTATGCAGTTATAGCAATAGCATTAAAAGGGCAACTTTCATCCAATACTTGCCAAAAATTGAGCATTTTGAATTACATGCTTAATAAATACACTTATTCATATGTATTATAATAAAAAACATAACATTTCCTAATTCATGATTTTTCAAAGTAGCAAATACATATTATTATAGTGAGATTAAAAGGTGGGATGATGTTGTTTTGCTACAGTCCACTTTATGTTTATATACCTGTAATGTCTTGACTCACTTGTGTCATTTTATGTCAAAATTATGGTTTGACCTAGTCATAGTTACAGTATAAAGTCCTTTTCAGGTCTTCATGCTAATTCACAGCATATATCATATAATAAAGCCTGATGCCTATTAAAACATACTTAACATTTTTGTACATGTTTCTATGTTGGCAACTCCTTAATTCATGCTTCACTTTTGTCCACTTTATATTAAAATACATTTTTATTCATTAATAATGTTGAATAGGGGTAACTAAGCATTCATAACATGATGTTAAATGGCTCACTATATTTGGCAGGTATTGCATGAAAGGCTGCCACTTTCATGTTATTATACATGATTTATTATGCATTTGTAAATAAACCCCTTTAAATAAGGGAACAACATATATTTTTAATATGACTTTTAGGGCCTTGCTCTGTTATACCTTAAAAGGCCATACCTGCATATCTTGAGCAACTAAATAAACTTAATACATGCACTTAGTTTTGATTTAGGCTAAACCAACCTCAAAAACAATAGTTGCATTGACCCAATTAGGTAACTCTTGTTATCAAGCACTACATACATCACTCACTGTGCACTATATTAGGAACACTATGGTCCTAATAAAGTGCCCAACGTGGTCTTCTGCTGTTGTAGCCCATCTGCCTCAAGGTTCGATATGTTGTGCATTCTGAGATGCTATTCTGCTCACTACAATTATATAGAGTGGTTATCTGAGTTACCGTAGCATTTCTGTCAGCTCGAACCAGTCTGGTCATTCTCCGTTGACCTCTCTCACCAATAAGGCATTTCCATCCGTATAACTGCCACTCACTGGATGTTTTTTTTGTTTGTTTTTTTGGCACAATTCTGAGTAAATTCTAGAGACTCTTGTGCTTGAAAATCCCAGGAGATCCGCAGTCACAGAAATACTCAATCCAGCCTGTCTGGCACCAACAATCATGCCATGGCCGAAATCACTGATATCAAATTTTTCTCCATTCTGATGGTTGATGTGAACATTAAATGAAGCTCCTGACCCTATCTATAATATGTGTATGCATTGCACTGCTTCCACACGATTGGCTGATTACAGGGGTTCTTAATAATGTGCTCACTGAGTGTATAGCCTCCTAAATATACTATAAATAATAGTATTGGTAAATACATTTTGAAAGCTGAAAGATTAAATCTAAGTAGACATCTGAAAAGATGAGTCGTATACCATTCTAAGGGGACAACATGATGATATAAAACGGCTTAATATGTGGATAAATATGATACGTGATGGAACCTAGGTCAAAATGAGCTCACCGCGTGTAGAGTTGTAGGGAACGTGTTGAAGAGACATCATCTTCCCTCAAAGCTAGTTGAACAGCGCCAGCGAACTTGGAAAATCCTGCTTAAATGTGCAATATGGCTGCGCAGGGCCAGCAGGGTCATCCCCTCTCTCCGAGGGAAGGTGTCTGGCCCTCCGGCTCTCTGGCTACAATAATATCCAGTGGCTCCATCGCTGAGCCTGGATAATGCATCTGTCCAATGGCCGTAATTACAAGATCATAACATTTCCCCAGCCAGCACAGCACTAGGATCCCCTTCATAAGCTGCGCTCATTGAACCAGTGTCAAACTGTTTGATCTTTGGTGGCAACACTGCTGGAGAAACAGCCGCATTCGCATTCAAAATTCAACCTTTGGGAAACAGCCACAGCCATAGTCGTGCCGCTCTGAATCTTTCAACCTTAATATTTGTTGCCATGACTGCACGGATACTGTTGTTTATTTTTATTCACTTTTTTTTTTTTACCCTGAGGATTGCACAAAGACGAATTCAGCGTAATTGTTTAGCTTTACTATTTTTTTCTGCTCAATCTAAGCGTCTTAAACTGCAGTACTTCTAAAAATGATTTAATTTAATAGCATATCAAATGTTCTCATTATTTTCTCATGATGATTAGCTACAATTATCCTTATCTAATCTGCCAATATCAGCTCACAGCTCACATCAGACTCAGAGAGGTTTTCTTTGTGTCAGTTGAGGCAACACTATAGATATTTGCGTCTAGTCTTAATTGAATATGGGCCCTCCTTATTTTCACACATTACTACGTTGTAAAAAAAGAAACCGAGATAATAAAACACATTCATAACGACGTCAGAGAACAGAGCGCCAAAAAACGTCGAATAGCTGTAAAAGCTATTTCTCTTAAATCATTCTGATGACGATTACTGCCATTCCATCCAAAAAAATATATAACTAATAATCATGTTATTGGTTTAATACTTATTAGACAATTATTCTACATTTTGTGTCCATGTTAAAATGACAGAAAGCAATATAGCTATTAAAAAGGACATAGAAGGCAATGTTTTATTTAGCTATATTTTAAGCAGTTATATTTAACACATTTAGTTCATAAACATAATGCACATTTGCTACTTTATTACAAAGCGATAACAAAAACAATGCCGTTTCAGAAAGCAATTAAATGTTAACTAAATAGCCTAGCCTACTACTTGTTTACTTCTACTAATTGAGTTGTTACTTGGCTATTACTCGGTTCTCATATACAGTGAAATGAACATTGTGAAGACATGGGACATTGCTGATCCATGATTAATGAACGTCTTCTCATTAGTTCGGCAAAAACAAACCAATCAACTTATTTTTCTTAGGTAAGCATAATTTATGAACGACACCTGTAAACATGTATTTTGGAAGTTGTAAGTTTGGATTGGGTATCCATCATTCTGCAGTGAAGGAGCCTCAGATGTGTATTGAGAAAGAACAGATTCGGCTGCAGCTCCAGCTCTCTCCTTTATGGCTTCGTCGAGGATATTGAGTAAGAATGTCAAGAGTGGCTTGTCTAAAACATTTATCACCAAGGATGAAGACTACAAGATATTTCCGTATAATCGCGAATGATGCCATAGACTGCAATTTATGAGTGAAAACACTAGATTCAAATGACTAAAGGAAAAAATTGATCTGAAAGGGAATGATATGCCTACACAAAACTATTGTTTTTGTTTTATATTTTATTAACCTACTAAACGAATTGTATATTGGTAAATTAACATTGACCAATAATTTAATTCAACATTAGATGGGTTTTGATAATCAAATTAAAGAAACGTTATAATTATTATTATTAATATTATTTGTAAATATTAAGAGAGTTTGAGGGAAAATATAAGGCTACATTTTCTTTGTACTGTGAGAAGCCACAGATTGCGCATATTTTTACAAAGGGGTTTTGGTCATCTTATCATAAAATATACAGTAAATGTGTGCAGTGCATTTATTTTCTGCACTTACAAAAATCGATCGTTTCACTGCAAAATCTGAAACAAAAAAAAAAAAGAAAAAAGAAAATATGCTATATTATTTAGGCGACGTGATAGTCATACGGCTGCATTGGCCATTGGGGGAAATTATGAGATCAGTGCCCTTTACTTTGGCTGGCTCCCAGTCCGTAAATTCGTGAAGTTAAGGAAAATTACTTAAAGGTAATTAATTAATCGACAAAGGACATAAACTGCCTGTAAACTTGTTCCGAATTATTAATAAAATAGGAGACTGCAATTTTTGTCATGTAGCCTACTTGACTCGTGTTTATTTCTATTAGAACACAATCGTGAAACATTTATTTTGCTAAGATTTATTTGGTATTTCTAACTCGCTGTTTTATATTTTGTATTTTTGTCTTTCTTTTAAAGCAACAATCGAATCTCTCGAAGCTGAAATATGCAGTAGTACAAATGGCATATTGCTTTATTACAACAACATATCGCATTCTTAACATGCTTTAATATGTAGTAGAAAAAAAGATACACAAAGACACACACACGTCTGTATATATATATATATATATTCATACATACACACACGCTGTAAATTGTTTAATTTATTGTTTATATGCTGTTTTATGTCATATTCTTTCTATTAAGATTTGAAACATTCGTGACACTGCTTTTGAGCAAAGAAAGAGTTTAATTTAATCTTAAAACTATACACTAACTTTAACAACTACGGTTAACAATAAAAACCCTGAAACATACACAAAGGAAGTCGCCTGCTATCCTTTTTTGTACCAATGAAATGTTAGTAAAAAAAAAAATCATTTTCTAATAGGTAGTGATAGGATATTTCTTTGAATATTTCTTTGGTGGGAATATTGCTTTTAAATTTGTCATGGCTTTTCTAAGAATGTTCTGCGAAGAATTTAACTGTTGCATTAAGTCTTTCCAACCACTTGGTGGCGATAAAAACCCCTTCAAACAATTGGTTTGGAGAAGTGCATGCTGTCTTTAATATCCCTCTAAACTGGACCAAAATAAAACCAGGTCACCATAAAACCACATGCATGAAAATTACATTGAACTAAATTTCATACTCAATAATCCGCAGGCATTAATTTCTCAACACATCATGCAGAATCCCCCAAAGTATAAGATACTCTTCACACTACATTCTACCCTCACTGTATATACGTCTTAATTTATACAATCTCTCATATATTTTATGCTTGTCTTCAAAGCTTCCTCAGCATGACTCTTCCAACAAGACTCCTATATACACAGGGAGAGTTATTTCAAGGAGTCGTCTAACTTACCTAGACCAATAAGGGTGCCCTATGAGTGGACTGTATTTGAGAAGTCTAGTGACCACACAAATGCCATTTAATCATCGCAGCCCATTCCCTTATTACTGACCCACCTCTTTAAACTGTACAATATATAACTGCCAAAAGGACAAAAAAGTAAAAAGTAATCCAAAAGGAAATGAACAGATGCCTGTTGCTTATAACAAGAAACTGTAAAAGTAACACAATAATATTTCAAACAACCCCTAGATACTTTGGTATGCACAAAATCCTGCCTCCTATACAAGAACAATTGGTCACACTATTTTTTACAGTGTGTTTACATAAGTAATTACAGAGTAATAATAATGAACTGCATGCACTTATGTTATTATTCTATAGAGTTCCTCGTACTCACATATTGTTGTTGTTATTAGGCTACTATAGTAGTTAGTAATCGTAGTAAAAGTATTTGTTACATGGACACTGCAAAACAAAGTGTTACAAAACTCTCGAAAGAGCATTTATTATTTCTGTCTAAATATACACCACATAAACTCACCATATTTCTATATATAAATTATGAAGATCTGCGAACGAGTTTCAGACACCTTGTGCAAAATTGACAAAAGCCTCTTTGCAATCCTTTCCAGCATATTATGAACAAGCAGCTAAATCTCTAGTGATAAAGGCATGCTCACCATCAATCACTTTTCCCATCCCATTGGCCATGGTTTTATTTTATAGCTGCTTCAGACACTAGCTGCTGAAAAGTTAAAAGTGAAGCCCTGTACCTGGATTATGTTGCCTTTTGATGTTTCTCTCTCTCAGATGTGCCTCGCAAAAGGCTTACACACACACACACACACACACACACACACACACACACACACACACACACACACACACACACACACATTCAGGCCCCTTCAGCCATCTAAAGGCCAAGGAACAAGACAGACCACCAACAGCCACAGCAGAGACTGTTAGGATTTTTAAGGGCCTTGACCGCATAGTGGCTTGGAATCCATGGGGTTCAATTTTACTTTTTTTATTTTATATTTTTCGGGTGGGGGGGGTGGGCAGGCATAATATGGCCTCTTAGGCCCTGAGGGAAGACCATTAGTTGTAAATCCAGGAGTCTATGCGGCCTTTTTATTGTGCACTGCAATATGAATGGGACACGGGTCGACTTTTAATTCAAACTGAAATAAAAGGTATTTAAAGAGATAAAACAAACTGAGGCATGTTTAAAAGCACTGTAGCCTTTGTTTCTGGCCTCATGAAAGACAAAATAATCAAAGATGACAAGGAACTTGGTTGAGGGCATATCCCTCAGACTGTTCATTGTGTGACCTCCTCTGAGACAATTGAAGTGTGTACTACAGCCAGGATCTGGTGACAGAGAAATGAGTTCATGGAAAAACAGAGGGACAACGAGAAGTAAACGAGTAAAGCAAAACTAGCCCTTTGAAATGGGGGAGGGTAGGAGTGATAGAAAATGGAAAAGAGCAAATGGCAAATAGAGAAGAGATAAAACACTCTCCATACTGACACACATTCAGGTCAGTGCCTTTATAACAGTATCTCCTGTGCCATGGGTCTTTCCTCCAGCATACCGTTGTTTGATACAGAGACAAGGGCTTTTGAAGCAGCAGGGTGCCACCCAATCACAGCCCAACCCCAATGTGCTACTTTTGGCATTCATTGAAAAAAACAGATGGCGGTTTGCGTTTATCAGCTCGGCAACGATGAGAGAGAGGAATCTGTTTTTTTCAACATTGGATTGTCTTCAAGGCTAAGATCTGAACACAATAACAACACAACAAACTCTAAGGAAGAGCTTTGCATTATAATTAAAACTCATACTTTGTTGGTTTCTAAAAGGCTGTGAAGAACTACATCTACCAGAGGTCTTTGAGAGACTGAGTAACAGCACTGTTGAAAGCTGTGGAGGAGATGCCAATGCTAAGCAGAGCTGCTCAAAATGGTGTTAGCACCTGGGTGGTAAGGCAACTTTCCCATGTCATAACAGCTTTGCTGTTTCTGCCACACCGATTACATAGCTGTAAAAATACTTGAAATGTACGGCATTAAAATGCATTGGATTTATTACTAGCAGCGATAACAGCACCTCCGTTTTCGTCAATACACCCCTTCATGACACTTTGATGGACAGTTCCAAGTAAGTGTTGTCATTGCAGAAAAATAGCAGTGCTTTATTCAAAGAGCTGCTAAAAGGATGTTTGTCTGAGTGGATGACATTGAACCAGACACCTCTCTAGACACTTGAAGGTGATACTCTTCACGAATATGAAAATCTCAAACGTGAGAGGGATAGGAGAGACTGGGGCTAGTTGTCACATAGGGAGGTTGTCACAGAGGGTTAAATTTCAGCAACGATTAGAATTGTGCAAATGTGTGTTTTTTTTCTTTCTCCATTATTTACTTGTTTAGCACTATGCTAAGCTCAAAATAGTTTTTAATATTTGTGTAACTTTTCGGTGTTTCATGAATAGTTTAGTGCCTGCAAATTATTTTTTTATTTTTTATTTTTTGGCTGAAAAGCATATAATAGGCTGTTTAATGCATGCATAGTTTTAGAGAGAGGAATGCACTCACTGAGTACTTAATTAGGATCATCTGTACACCTACTTATTCATGCAATTATCTAATCAGCAAATCGTATGGCAGCAGTGCAGTGCATAAAATCTTGCAGATACAGGTAAGGAGCTTCAGTTAATGTTCACATAAACCATCAGAATGGGGAAAAAGACTGGGCTAGAGTAACTCAGATAACTACTTTGTGCAGTAGCAGTGAGCAGAATACCATTCACTTTCATTGTATGACCTGCAGAGCTGAAATATTTTTTGTTTGTGTTCTGCAGAAGAAAAAAAGTCATACACATCTGTGATGGCATGAGGGTAAGTGATGAGAGAATTCTTTCAAGTCTTGGCTACAACCAGCTATTAAACATTTTTACTGTTTTTTTTTTTTTTTTTTACAAGAATAAAGATACAGTTCATTGAACACAAGTTGAGAGTGTAGTGGGGCATGTTATCACACTATATGGGTTAAGCTGTCATAATGGAACCAGCTATTAAACCAGTAGAAAATGTTTCATGTGAACATTTGAGGTAACACGTTCTCCCATCACCCCTCCATCACAACCACCAAAACAAAATCTACACTTATTTAGCACTTTATTGGGAACACTATGGTCCTAATAAAGTGCCTGACTTGGTCTTCTGCTGTTGTAGCCCATCCGCCTCAAGGTTCGACGTGTTGTGCATTCTGAGATGCGTTCCAAAATGTTAAAGCTCCAGTGGTTAAACTTAATTTCTTAGAAACGATAGGATAGGTGTGGATGAGAAACAGATCAAAATCTTAGTTTGTGTTCAACAGAAGACAGATATTCATACATATCTGTGATGGCATTAGGGTGAGTAAATGATGAGAGAATTTTCATTTTTGGGTTAACTATCCCTTTAAAGGTATGTGCAGTGTTGGGCAAGCTACCCAAAAAAATTTGCTAGCTAAGCTACCAAGTACTCAACATAAAACTTAGTTAAGCTAAGCTTAAAACTACACCTCAGGGAAAGTAGCAAGTTACATTACAAGCTACATGCCAAAAATAGCTTGCTACATTTAAGCCACTTAATTTTATTTCAGTTGCAGATGCACAGAGCATACTGTTATAGACAAAGCACCTAAAAGATGTATTCACATGACGTTTATCATAGCCATGGTACAGTATATTACAGTTTAATTCAATACAGTGTTCAAGTATACAGTAGGTGCAATACGTTGGTACATGTTAAAAACAACAACATGTCAATTCATATTTAGACATGCTACCTATACAAACCCATTTGTTCAACACTATTTTTACATGTTATTTTCATATTTATACTGCTACCTCTACAAACCCATTGCCATTTAAATGTAATTTCATTTGCACAATTCAGTATAAAAACTCTGCTTACATACAGTATACTATTCATCTTATCCTGTAATTCTGTGTCTATAGCTGTTGTATTTCTGTATGTACTGTAAGCTTTTGATAAGAGGACAAGTGTGTGTGTGTGTGTGTGTGTGTGTGTGTGTGTGTGTGTGTGTGTGTGTGTGTGTGTGTGTGTGTGAGCATGTATTTATCACTTTGTGGGTACCAAATGTCCCCATAAGGATAGTAAAACCCGAAATTTTTGACCTTGTGGGGACATTTTGTCGGTCCCCATGAGGAAAACAGCTTATAAATCATACTAAATTATGTTTTTTGAAAATGTAAAAATGCAGAATGTTTTCTGTGAGGGTTAGGTTTAGGGGTAGGGTTAGGTTTAGGGGATAGAATATAAAGTTTGTACAGTATAAAAACCATTATGTCTATGGAAAGTCCCCATAAAACATGGAAACACAACGTGTGTGTGTGTGTGTGTGTGTGTGTGTGTGTGTGTGTGTGTGTGTGTGTGTGAGAGAGAGAGAGAGAGCACATCTGGGCAATAACAATGTGATTTCTGATGGTATCAGATGTTAATACCATGGTACTTTGATAGATAACTATTTATGCACCATTCTATAGTTGCATAGTGCTTCAAAGTACAAAGAATACCATGTTACTATGTTACCATGTTCCTATCATATACTATGATTACCATATTCATATACTATTGTATTTACATGGTTCTTCAAGGTAATAAAATAAAATACCAAATACCAATACGCTATATTACCACATTCATATACCATTGTACTAACATCGTGCTCCCAGGTAATGGAACATGTCCAAAAAACATGGTAATGCCATAGTACTTTTTTAAGTGTTTTAGATTAGGCTAATAAGTGTTTTGACACTCTTTTTGGTTGGAAAATGTATTTACCTGCACAAGTCGTTCACAAGCTGCACATGTGTTGAACTTAATAAAGACTTTCTTCATCACTGGCAAACAATAGGATGTATTTGCAGGTTTGGTTTCCATTATTGATTGTAGATCCACTGCAACCAGCATTATCTTTATTTGCCGTGTTAGAAAATATTCCATGAGCTTGTTGACAAGTGAGAGAGAGCGCCAAATGATTCAGCAGCTTGATTGCAAGCTTTCTGAGTCATTCTGATTGAATCGCAAACATATTCAGACTGCTTTCCTATCACTTTTGACCAATTCATTGTAAAAAACTGACTCAAATGAGAGATTAGTTTGTGATCAGATATCTTTAGTTCTGATTCAAACCTGGCATTAGTAAACACCGGGTACAAGGTATGATGTAGCGGTGCAGCTTTTGTCATCTCTACGCTGCTACCTAGTCAAAAACAATAGATTCACTACTGAAAAGCTACTTGATTTAAAAACTAGAGAAGCTACCACCTCGCTACTCAGAAATGTAGTTAAGCTAATAATAGCTTTGCTATTTTGTAGCGAAGCTACTACCCATCACTGGGTATGTGGCTATGCAAATATTGATTTAAAAAATAAACATACCATGAGAGTATTACTGGATTTTTAACTGGCCCTGGTCTCCCCTAAATAGAATGAACAAAGATAAATCGAATAAAAACAGAGAAAGATAGTCTTTGACATGACTTGTGGAGAACCCATGTGGTCTTAATGACAAAGTCTCTCTCTGTAATGACTTTAGTTAATGGTTGCATTGCTAAGGGGCCCCCATGTCTGCCAGATACAGACAGGCACGAGATGACAATAAGAGTGCTGAGGCCCTGGCAACTAATCAGCCACTGAGAGCAATAACATCTCAAAATAGATATGGTAAAGAAAAGCTTTGCAAACAAGCTACTGCGAGACTTCTGGTAAAAAAAAAATTACTTTGACTACTTAAGTGGCAAAATTAAAATTTCATTACAGTTTGTTTTACCATGATTGATTGATATAACATTTACACAAAACTGCAATTGAAAAACCATTAGAACGTCAAACTGATTCCACAAAGTTGCATAATTCCAATGCAGAGGGATACACGGACAACCATTTAGTGAGTGGAAAAAAGAAAACGTAACACCCCTAATTCTTACCAAACAAGCTGTTTCTCACTTTTGGTTTATGAGCAGCACCACACACACACACACCCAGGCTAAGGCTTCACACCTCATTAGCTGAAATAAAACCCATCCAAGCATTTGGATGAGTGAGGCCAGAGCACTTTTACCTGCCTTTGTAACAAGTAAAACAAGTTTGTTTTGTGTGATGTATGTTTATGTTCTGGCTTTGACATTTAAACATTAACGGTTTTATTTAAGTGTATTAATGTGATTTTTAGAACAAAATGAAAAGCTTTAGTCAAGTTTTGATTTGTGTTTTACATATAAGCATATATGTTAATGGAAAAGTACATTAGATTTTTTAATATTCCAATTAAAGTCCCTCAAATTAGTGAAGAGACTCGTGATATTGTCTAAGCTTTTTCACGTATCGATAATCTGAAGATTTTCCTGATGATTACTGATATATATCGGGATTTTTCAGAAATAAATAGTGCTGCCCGTTGCACAATAGTCTTTGTCTTTTCAAATAGATTACTCAACACAACTTTGGCAAAGTGTGTGCGGCAGGGTTAATTAAAATGGATTGTGCACCAGACACATCTGGTGGATGACATGGCGCATTGTATAATTTTAAACAATTATTTTCTATGAAGGTACGTACACACAGTGCGGACTCGCTGTCTCGAATGCTGTTGAAAACTCTGCCGCTTTATTCTCTCAACTCGGAACTCAACTCGCACAGTTTTCCATATAATTCGACCCAAATCATTATTAAAGGACATAGATTATTTACTCTAGTCATTACCAGATAATATATTGTGTATAAGTATCTTTCATAGAGCCTACACAATGTATTTTAAATTAAAAGTATTTATTTTTGTGGTTTGACAGCTTGAATGAAAGACCTATTCAAGGCTACATACAGAGACATTGCATAATTGTCGCCATTTCTAATCATTCCATTTGTGCATTTACACCAGTTTCATACACTAACCTGACAACTTTCATCACTTTGTTAATTTCTGAAGAAGTTCAAACACCTTTGTAAGTCTGGACTGCCTTGTTCATGCCACGACCGGCTTCAGTAAATGTTATATTGCCCCCTTGTGGTCTCCTGAAGCTATTACGTTTGAATACATTGAATACAATGCAACTGGCAGTGAATTGAAAGCACACAAATTAGTCTTTTATTTTTAATGTCAGCTGATGTTAATATACCGATACCTCAGAAAAGTATCAATAAAATAATGTGCCAATCAATAATCTATATTTTATGACATACCTAATACTGTCATACAGTTTTGTGATTTGTATTGATTGGCTTTTCAGACAAACAGTAATATAAATGTGAACAACTTATAAAGAGTGAATTATGAAAGTATTTAATTTTAGCCACAGTAATTGATTACAAATTAACTGTCCATTTACAGAATCATCTGTCTCATATTGGGATTATTTCTCATGGAAAACTTTCTAAGGCCAAGGACCAAAAAATTCAGCTATCACATTTTCTTTATCTCTGCCTTGTGTGTATGTGAGTGCTTATGCACGTGCAGCGGAGTTTGTTTTTTCCTGTGGTTGCCTAACCCTAAACCTAGCCCTAACCCCACGTCTTCTCTGTTTTAACTGTGCCATCTCTTCTAACTAAGGTTAGTAATGCACTGCTTTGTCTCCAGTAGTCTTTCCAATCATTAGGCTGGAAAGAGAGGGACAGAGAAAGCGACATAGAAAGAGAAAAAAGGACATATTTTCGGCATCGGGACAGAGACAAACTCTTCTGTTCAAAGACAAAACGCACTAACGACACATTTTCAAAATGTAGTTATGACCAAAATAACGTCTCTTATGATCTTTCCCATGACAGGTTTGGCTCAGCTCAGAGAAAACAGTTTAAAAATTGCAATAACAACAAAAATTAAATTTTACATTTCAGTGCACAGTTTAGTTTTGCAGGGTCTGTCAGTGATACAAACAAGCTAGCAAGTCAAAAGCAAAACTTTTCTTTTCTTTCTTTCCCTTTTCTACACAATTCACATAATTTGAATATCCTGCACTTTTATAGCTGTGGGCAAAGAGATTTACGGCTGTGCAGTTCTCTGGGTTACATAGCCTTTCTTATTGCAGGGTGAAAGGTCAGTGATAATGTGTATGGGATGAAGGAGAGATGAAACACTAAAGCTCGGTTATCTCTGTGGCCCGTTTCCCACAGTAGATATGTCATGGAGGGCCTCTTTTTTCTTACCTTCCCTGACCCCTGTGCTGATGTGCACGCCTGGAAGGTTTTGTCATTTGTTGTGCTTAACATTATAGACATCGTTCACCACCAGGATATTGCCAATCTTCTTTCTGTGCAGAAATGGG
Source organism: Xyrauchen texanus (assembly GCF_025860055.1). Classification (NCBI taxonomy): domain Eukaryota; kingdom Metazoa; phylum Chordata; class Actinopteri; order Cypriniformes; family Catostomidae; genus Xyrauchen; species Xyrauchen texanus. The sequence goes on from NC_068280.1 coordinate 16,098,367, forward strand.
TACTGGTGAAATGTTTCTGATAACTGTTGATTTTGGAATGCTGTACACACTGCAAATCTGATTACTGGAGATAAGGAAAAAGTTGTTTTTATTATATTCCTGAACTAATATTGGTAACACTTTCCCGTTGTTAAGAGTTTATAAATGTGTTAATCAATGAAAAATAATTCATTTAAAATAATGCTTTGGTAACATTTTACAATTCCATCGTTAACATTAATTAATGCATTAGATATGAACTAACAATGAACAATAAATGTTTTACAGCATTTTAATTTTACAGCAATTAATCTTAGTTCATGATAGTTAATAAAAATGCAATTGTTCATTGTTAGTTCATGTTAGTTCATAGTGCATTAGCTAATGTTATATCTTTTGATTTAAAAAATGCATTACAATATGTTGAAATTAACATTAACCAAGATAAGTAAATATGTAAAAATATTGTTCATTGTTAGTTCATGTTATCAAATGGAAACTTATTGTAAAGTGTTACCAAAGCATCAGAACATAACTCATTACTCATATGCAGTTGTACAGTAACAACATGCTTAAAAATAGTAACTTTCATGCAATACTTGCCAAATAATGAGCTATTTTACCTCACATGTTATAAATGCTTGATAACACCTTTTCAACAACAGTAACCTATGAAAATGTACCTAAATGTAACATGGACAAACATTAATAATTTATTAGGGAGTAGCCAACATAAGAAACCTATGTGAATCTTATGGATTAATGGGTATCCGCTTTAGATACATGCTGTGAATGAGCATGAAATATGTTTTTGCAGAGGACTTAACTAGGTAACTTGGACTAGGTAAGTTGGGACACCACCCAGAGTAGTAGGCTACCAATCTTTTGATATCAACTTGACAAAGAAAGTAACAACACAAGTGAGTAAAGCAATTACAGTAATTAATATAAACACAAAGTGGACTGTAGCAAATTACATAATCCCTCTTTTTAATCTCACTATAATAATCTATTTTTGCTGCATTGTGACAAAAATCCTGAATTAGGCATTGTATGTTTCTATTTAAAATAAGTATGAATGCGTGTATTTATTAAGCTTGTATAACATGTAAGTTAAAATGCGCATTATTTGGCAAGTATTGTATGAAAGTCTGACTTTTTATTCTTGTAGTTATAACTGCATATCAATGATTTATAATGCATTTGTAAATGTCTCATTAGTCATTAATGAATCCCTTTATAAGCAATGCAAAGTGTTGCACCTAAGTTTGCATAAATGACATCATTGCTATTATATTTACTGGATGATTGCCAATTATATTTAATCAAAAGCTACTAAAAATACTTTTAATTCAAACACAATTGAATAAATGTAATCTGTGTAAATAATTTTTACTGTTATACAGGCATTTTCCTTGGAGCCCAATAATTGGGCTGTGAACTCTCAGAAAAACAGGTGTCTATTTGCAATAAATAGTTTCTACATAAAACAACACTTAAATCCAAGTAATATTTACATTAAGTGCTATATAGTGTGTTTTTCCATTGGCTATACAAAAAACTATTAGCATAAGCCTTGCAACCCAACCCCCCAGCCCCCCAACCCCCCCCCCCATGAGTGAGTCCAGGCCACATTAATTGCATGCTGCATAGGTGCTGTACAGAGATGAACAGATAAGGAAAAAAAGATAGGAAGTACCTCATACAGTGCATCTTCTCTCTCTGAACGAGCTGATGTCTTTGATTAGTCAGATGAGTTGAGCGTCTGGTTGTGGACGTTAACGTGATTAGGCCTTTGTGCCGCTGCCTTGATGTCACATACCCTAAAACCAGAGGCTTTAGTGGCAGTGAAGGCCAGCTGGTAGATAGGTGGCTTGATTCTGGGCAGCTAAACTGGGGTGAGGACAGCTGTGGATGGAAATAAGAGGGCTCTTAAAGGCCATGCTATAACTAGACCACCCATTGCTCTTTTGCTTATCCGTAACACTTAGCAAGTATCTTTCATATTAAAATTCTCACTGCTGACAATGAAGAAATAATTATTAAGTATGTTAATTAAATAGAAACATAAAATGATCAATGCATTGAAGTAAAAAGTAACATTTTCCACTGTCCTGCCAATAGCCAAGTAAACACTAAAGTATAACTCAACATGCCATAATATTTATGCACAGTTTTTGATGTTCACAGCCTGGATCTTTACTGTCTATCATGGTTTTATTTATCATTATAAACATAATTTTATTATATTATTTTATATTATATTATATTATATTATATTATATTATATTATATTATATTATATTATATTATATTATATTATATTATAATACACTCACTGAGCACTTAATTGGGAACACTATAATTCTAATAATGTGCCCGACGTGGTCTTCTGCTGTTGTAGCCCATCCGCCTCGTTGTTTGACATGTTGTGCATTCTGAGATGCTATTCTGCTCAATACAATTGTACAGAGTGGTTATCTGAGTTAGCGTAGCCTTTCTGTCAGCTCAAACCAGTCTGTCTAATCTCCGCTGACCTCTCTCATTAACAAGGCATTTCCGTCTGCAGAACTGGATGTTTTGTTGTTGTTGTTGTTGTTGTTTTGGCACTATTCTGAGTAAACTCTAGAGACTGTTGTGCATGAAAATCCCAGGAGATCAGCAGTTACAGAAATACTCAAACAAAGTCGTCTCACACCAAAAATCATGCCACAGTCAAAAATCATGAGATCACATTTTTCACAGTTCTGATGGTTGAGGTTAATTTTAACTGAAACTTTTGATTGGTATTTATATGATTTTATGCACTACACTGCTGCAACATGACTGGCTGATTAGACAATAGTATGACTATGTAGGCGTATAGGTGTTTTAAAACAGTTCTCAGTGAGTGTATATTATATTATATTATATTATATTATATTAATTTAAATATAAAGTGTAATTCAGTTTAAACAATTTGTAATATATTAGTTAGTAAGTTTTTATTATAGGGCTATAATATATTATTTTTAACCATATTTATATAGTTAAGGTATCACAAATATTATAGAATTGATACTTTCATACATTGATAAATCTCATGCTTTGCACTATGTGTTTTCATTATAAAATATTACTGAAATAACTAGCCATATTAGCTCTCCACTGCCATGATAACAAAAACTGAGAATACATTTTGTTGGCTATGATGTGGCATCTGTGGAAATAAAATGCAATCATTGAAAATCGTTCTAGGAAGATGATTAGGGGTCTGCGTGTTACCATGTTCGACAAGCGGTTTGACATAATGGGCACTCTGATTTCTCCTGCTCTGAAGGCCTTTTGTCCGGAACTCAGTGTGTGTGGGCATACAGGCATTGGACACACCCTAATATTGGCTGTGACTGCAGTCATCTCCATGACTTTTCGTGCAGTCACAAGTAATTAGAAGAATCATCTCTCTGAAAGACAAAGGTTAGCCGCGTGCCAGCTTTCATCTTCACTGTCCCTCTCAGTCTGTGGGTGGCACTTCTCAAAGGGCGCCATTATGTGGCCTAATGACTGCCTGGCCAGAAATAAATGATATTTTTGTGTCAAGGAGTCTCACTTACCGCTTTTTTTTTTTTTTTGACCTAGTTGAGGACTTGAGCCAGAAAGCCATTGAGGATTTCCCTAATTGCTGTGGGGGAAGCATTTTTTCATGTTTAAATAAATACAGTTAGCACTGACCTACTGTTTATTGACCACCAATAAGTAGCGTGTGTTTGTGTATTTTGGTCAGAATGAGTGCCCTCTTCCACTAAGAGCTTGATACAGTATGTGAGAGGGCAACGTGAGGAGCACAAGGGAAGCAGGAAGCTATAAATCAGAAAAACTGCCCGACTGATTGCCCCCCGCTAAATCAAATCAGCAAGCAAATGCTCAAATTCTCTCCCTGTCACCCTAACCCGATTTCAATACCAGCTCCACAAAACAACGCATCAGAAACTGAGGCTTGGGATTCGAGAGAGTGTGTGTTGTCGCATAGCCAGTCCAACTAACACACACTCACAAAGTCAAACCATGGCCAGGCAGCTGCTGACACACACCAGATACCCAACAGGCCCAGTGCTAATCTGTTTAGCCTCAGCCCCAGTGTGGTTCTGTGTAGCCATCGGCTTTTGTTTCGTCTTTGTGCAAAGACGATTTAACCGAATTTTGGGATTGGTAATTGATGCCAGCATATATGGTTGTTCTTGGAATAGGAGAGGGGAGAGAGTTGATAACATAGTTATATTGTTACAACGATTAATCGTAATGTGAAACAGACACACTGTCATAGTTGACATTGTTATTTGTCCATTCTGCATCATGTGATGTGGTCTGCCTGTAATTTATTGAATTAATGGCCAAATGTTGCTTTTTCCAATCTCATAATGTTTTTTTTTTGTTTTTTTACTCTTCAAATCCTTTATTTTAATAGTACTAAAAGTCACCATACTTAAAATTATGGAATGATTTGTTAAATTATGGAACAGATGGAGTTGTCTCATTTAGTCTACTGCCTCTGTTTTAGGACTTCTAGGAGGAGACAGAAGTTCCCCGTTTCCAGACCCCAATCCTTTCTGCGAATGTGTGCTTTTAAAAGTTTGCATTAATCAGTAGTTTTTGGAGAACTAGTTTTCTTATCCATATCTTAAAGAAATGAGGGATCAGAGGTCAAAGTTCACCTTGTAGTTCCTAAAAGTGATGATAGGCTCAGCAAGGTTCTGATAAGAAGGAGCCACCAAGCTCTGTGTATTCTGGAGCCATCAGTCCAGAGATAAAGGAAATTTATAATTGGGCAATTTAAGCTTTTAAATATGCTTTTATTTACAATTTTTCATTTAAAGATACATTTTCAGATTTTTTGTGTTAATCCACATAATTTGCTATCTTTGTTTCTATTTCTATCTTATAAAGAAAACAGACAAGCGCATATTAAAAGGTCACAACAAATCTTTTTGTGGTTTATTGACATTGTCTTGTAAATGTAATCATATTTTTTTGTAGTGTCAATACTTTAATAAACAATGTTTCTGTTATAGAAAAGCTGCTGATATAACTGTGGCTTTGGTCTGGACTGTGTATTAAGTGTCATGAAAACCAAACAGGAAACAAGGTCTGAATAGAATTCAGAATGTACAAGAGTTCTGAATTTATTTATTTTTTATTTAAATTTTTTAAATTTTAAATTTCAAAGGACAACATGTCCAATAAAAAAGAAGTGTATTTGATAAGGCTCACGTGCACATTTAAAATGTTTATATCTATGCATAATAAAAATAAAAACAGTCTATAAATAACTGTAAATTACTATGCAAATGTATTTATTTATAAAAGGGGTGCTAAATATTTTTATTTAAAAATTACCCGTATGCTCACCTATGCAGCTTTTAGTGTAATGTGCTGACACTTTAATTGTCAGTATATAAATAATACATTGTAAATGTACTACTATTTTCTTGTACTTTTATTGCAACTCATTTACCTCGTCTGAATAGGAAACAGTAGCTACCTGTTAAAAAAAAGGGAAAAAGTTTTGTGCAAATAAATTTGTTACTGTTAATGGAACAACACCTCAGTCCATTCACGTTGTCTCCAGAAAATGTTTTGAGTGGAGTATAAATATGGAAATAGTCCACAGATCAACAAGTAAGGTAACCAAGGAAATATTTACATTCGTTTGTCTCTAATAGGGAGAGGGGCAATATGCCAGCAGGTCTGTCGCAGGGGTCAGTTAGTTGTCAGCTCTGCCAGGCATAATGCCCCTGCTCAGCCTCTGTATTACACAAAGAGAATGTGGAGTTTAAAATGTGCCAGTCTGACAACGGGTGAGGACAGCAGCTCTGAGTAATCCAAACATCTGCTTTGAGATGCTTTTTGTTATCCTACGCCATTACAGATCATCACTCATTGCAACTCATTACAATGATTGTTTAGTTTTATGTAGGTCAATTATTTGGGTCATTGTGGTTACTGGGATTATTATCTGTGACAATGTTTTAAATAAAAAAATAAAAATAAAACAAAATACATTACTACATCATGTAGATTTCTGTGAAAAATGAATAAACATCTAACAATTCCAAACACTGCATTATAACTTTATTTATAATTTTGTAAAATAATAATAGTAACTGCTGGGATAAAAGGTTAAAAGTCAACTTCAGGCATTTTGAGCACTGTGTACTTCTAGAAAATAAAGTCTTGCATAAACATTTTTCACACTCTCTATTTTTATTATTTTATTTGTATACTAACAATGTCTAACAGTGTATGTACTTGCATTTTAGGAGATTCATGTTTTTGTCTTTTTTTCTTCTTCTGAAAATCATTACAATTCCCACCACAGTGTAAATTCCACCACATCTCAAATTCTGTAGTGTTTAATAGAAATCTACAGTGAAAAATATGATGGAAATTACACTCTGTAAATGTATTATTATTATTTTTTTAATGGCCGACTTCTTTGTCTTGCTACAAGGCAACTTTCATAACTTGCATTTTAGGTACCATAAATAAAAATAATTAAATTATATTTTATATTATGTATATTATGTATATTATTGTATAATAATGTTTGTAAAATTTGTCAAAGTTACAGCTTCATTGAAAATGCATATTATGCTAACAAGATATATTTAAATCTTTATATAGTTGTTGTTGTTTAAACATTACTTTTATTTAATCTCCTGCGTGCTGTTCAATTACACTTGTCAACTTGGTTAACACACTAACCTTTGCAAAAACAAACAAACAAAAAACATTATTTGTGGCAAAACTGTTTGGTGTAGTGAAAATGATGGCACAAATTTGGGACAGTCATTTGTTTTTTTTTTTACTGATAATATTTCGCACAAAATAAAAATTGATTGTTAAGATCATCATTGTTTTAATAATTTGTTTACATACACACAACACTTACAACCCTTAAAGGGTTAGTTCATCCAAAAATGAAAATGCTCCCATAATTTACCCACCCTCAATCCATCCTAGGTGTATATGTCTTTCTTCTTTCAGCTAAACACAATAAGAGTTATATAAAAAAATATGCTGGCTCTTCCAAGCTTTATTATCGGAATGAATGGTACCTTAGATTTTAAAGCCCAAAAAAGCGCATCCATCCATCAAAAAAGTCATCCATACGGACCCAGGGGGTTAGTAAAGGCCTTCTGAAGTGAAGTGATGCATTTTTGTAAGAAAAATATCCATATTTATAACTTTATAAACTATAATCACTGGTTTCAGGTAACGACCGCCCGCGCGTTCAACCGGTTGAACCGGACTACTCCAACCAGGAACTCTGGGAGATGGAGGAGGCTGCAGAAGCAGCGGCACAAACAAAAGATTCTGGTAGACTGAGAGTACGGGAGATGTGGTGGTGCTCATGCAGGAAATGTGAGGTAATGCCAACAGAGGCTAAGAGTGTTTGCTGCCATGAATGGAAGATTGGAATAAACACAAGAACACACCATTTTAAGACTAATACAAATCTACAGTAGGCCTATAGCTAAAACAACTCACTTCTTTTCACCGTTTTCCTTTGCTGTTAACAACGCGCTCTTACGCTACGCCTACATCATACGCTGGAACTCGACTCTCTTGTAAACGCGCAGACAGCTGTTACCGGAAGCCAGTGATTATAGTTTATAAAGTTATAAATATGGATATTTCAATGCACTTTTTTGTACTTCAAAATCTAAGGTACCATTCACTCCAGTTATAAAGCTTGGAAGAGCCAGGATATTTTTTAATATAACTTTTTTAATAAGAAGAAAGTCATATACCCTTGGTTTGAGGGTGTGTAAATTCTGGGAGAATTGTTATTTTTGGGTGAACTAACCCTTTAACTTAACTTTTTTTAAGTCAATATATGTATTTATCATTATAGTTTAGTGTTTTGCATGGTTAATTAAGAGCCAACTGTTTACAGTAAACAGTTAAATACCGAAAAAGAGCCTAATTCATTAAATTGAGACAGTTTCCTTTTGGTGCTTCAGAAGTTTCACATTTGAATTTACTTAACGGTTCTAGCCAAGTCGTGAGCATAGACAGCGATGTGCTGTGCACGTTTGTGGGCTAGAAAACAATGTTGACAGTTAGATCCTCATTCGGTTCATAAGTAAAGGAAAAGCGGGCTGGTATTAAAAGGTTCTCAGTTTCACCAGTAACCAGCTCTGGCATGGGCAGCACAGTGGAAAGGGGTTTTGTGTGTGTTAGTGTGGCTGTAAACTAAAGTCTATTTAATTTAAGCCTATTTTTAAAAAAAAGGGACATGTCCCGCCCCACATGTTCCTGTTTTAGTAGGAAATACGTAAAAACACCAAAAACAAACTGTGCTCGTCAAGGCACTTCACTGTGGCTTTAATATTACATGGTATATCTGTATCGCCACACTAAAGTAACACATGCTTTAGTCAGGTATTTAAAACGTACTTAAAAAGCACTTTCACAAATTCAGGGAAGTATTTTCACAGATGCATAGGCCTTTCATTTATGACATGAAAAAATATATATATAAAGATGTCAGATGCATGTTTTTCATGGTCCCTGGTTTTCATTTACTGTGGTAGTGAGCCACAGTAAGCAGGAGACTGATGGTCTATGTCACAACACCAAACCCCATTCTGATTTATCACCTAATCAGGAGCTAAAAGAGAAAACAATGTATCATTGTTTTTTGGTACAATATTACAATTCAAAATTCTCCATGCACTCTTCGAGAGCACTTTGCTCTCACACACACATTCTCTGTATTTTTTGTAGAAAGCGTGGTAAAAGCACCAATATGTTTCTAATTTGGATGTTCTTGCCCTCTTAGATTTTCCTCTCAAAAAGAAGGTCTGGATTTCTGGAAATGGATAAAGAGGCAGTTAGGTTATTCTGTGCAAAAAAAATCAGGTGTGACAACTTTAAACCAAAAATAGAGAAATGGAGAAAATGTTTTTGTAAATGGTAAAAAGCGTGAGAGGAAGGAAGGAGGAAGAGAAAAATGTTAGTGGTTGTAGAAGCAAGAGGGGAGAGGAAAGAGAGAGAGAGATGTTAGGTTTTCAGATAAAAGAGCGGCACACCCTGTATCCCCGGACATTTTTATGGCCCCCTTTCAAGATTACTGTGCAGAAATACCGCGGCTCATTTGGAAATCAATTAGCCGGCGGGGTGATGAGGTGTAGGCCTCTCTCAGTCTGACACCCGCTGTCCCCGAATTATTGTCAGCACTAGCGTGGCTCACACCCACCTCCGCTTTTGGGCATCTGGACTACACATGTTGGCTCTCTCTGTCTGAAGGCCCCTCTCCCTGATGCAGCTAAGCTCTCCACACCAACAGTGAATCCCTAGAAGCACTACTGAGATGAGAATGTGATAGACACCCTCTCGATTCTTTGATCCTCTTCCAGATCATCTGTACAAGTGGCACTGAATTAAATACACATACTAGGGCAACATGTCTACAACTATTTTACATTTTATACTGCTGGGCGGCTTATGAAAAACAACCCCAATTTGAATTTTAGAGGTTTCTGTGACAACATAAAGCAGACGCAAACTGAAAAATAAAGTATTTTGACAAGAAAACATGGGACATACATGTCTAGCTCTTGGCTGAGGGGAATGCACCAATGTTGTTCTACAGTAAGAGTTTGGTTTCAGGATCTCAGGAAGATTTGCAATAGATGTCCCTGATATGATTCTGTTTTCCCAACATGGTGAGGTCATCACTGGTGCAGGGGGAATGGACTTAGTCCTGACAGGGTCCTCAGCCACTGTTGGCCTGCTTTTTGGAATAATTTAAACTCCCCCCACTTCTGAACTGCACCAAGTCTCCCTCCCTTTGCTTGGGCACTGCACGCAGATTAGGGCCCAGCTAGGTGCCAGTGTTATCTGTGTTAGTGCAGAAAAGGTTACACTACACTAACAAAAATGTCCCTGGTCATGCATGACAAAGTCCAGCTGCCTGCTGTGCAGAAAACACTGGCTCGATGTTCAGAAGGTTCCACTTAAAAAATGGGGGGCGAACTGGAGGCGTCTCTGGAGATTACAGACTCTAACTAGTCGTTTCCACCTTACTGGAGAATGGACTGGGTCATTGTGCTGCTACTGGCCCTTGTTCGTTGCCATAGCTTAGGCCAGGTAGATGAAATCATTTTCCTTTATAAGCTCTTTAACTTTGATGGTAGTTTTTGCTTTGTTTGTCAAGGTACTGATGCCACATTTACATTTGGCTAGTATCGGCTGTGGTATGGCTATAACAAAAATATGAACAACTTCACAGAATATATTATAGTAAAAATGTGTATTAAACACATTTACAATGCATTAATTATAAATTCAATATAAAAAAATAATATTTAACCAGATCTCATGTTCATATTTATATATCAATTTCAAACCATTTTAGTTTTTTCCCCTTCACCTACCTTTGCTTTAATTTCCATTTCAGTTAATTTAAATCAAATTGTTCTGGTAAACAGCGGGCTCCATTGCAGATGCCTAAATGATAGATGTCGGTCTTTTGTCACCAAAGCCCTTGTCACATGACCAGTTGTACTCTATTATCCTGTCAGGCTGTTGATAATGGAGAAGATTGCTTGTTTAGACTATGTAGTGCCTCCCTTTAATTCACTGTGGCTCCACAGTGACACCTTTAAATGGTCATCATTGGAAAAATCCACATTTTCCAGAAGGACTTAAAAAAACAGGAGCCTGGCTGGAGCAAAATTGTCTCCTCTTTAGGCCTATAATTACCTCCTAGCGTTTAATCTGCAATCTGTTCCAAATTCATCTCATTTCGGACCATTGATTGGTGACTGCCAAGAAGACCTTCTCTGGAGTGATAGGGCTTAACCATCAGACAAACACAAAGAGAAGAAAAACCCAACTAACAGGGAACATTCCAACAATTTTGGCTAATGTTACATAAACATTGTTAAAATCAGGTTAATGGGACATCCTTTATGACATTATTAGTCTTACATAAAAGTTGTCACAAAGTAAGGGATTTTTCACAAATCTTGAAATTTTCAGGATTGTTACGCTAACCTTTAAATAATTTTATATTCAGATTAAGAAAACTGGTCATGTTTATGTTCACACCACCCCAATATGACGTTTAGGAATCGCTTTAAGAACATACATTTGTTAGGTGTGAATAACTGTTAAAACATTTTTAACACTTTACATCAATGTTGCCTTTGTTGAGTGATTATAAAGGGGTCCATTAATGACTAGTAATAAGTCATTTACAAATACATTATAAATCATTAATATATGGTTATAACAACATAAAAAAGGTTGACTCATGAAAAGCTGCCATATAGTAAGACATTTTACTTCACAGTTTAGAAATGCTTAATAACACTTTATTAACACAAAAAAATGAGAGTAACCTCTGAAAATGTACATTAATGTACCTTAACAGACTGTAGCAAAATACCATGTCTAAGTAGAATGGTCTATTTTTTTCTACATTGTGACATGAATTATGTATTAGCGCATTTTATGTTTTTGATTAAATTAAGTATGAATAAGTGTATTTACTGTGCATTTCTAACATGTTAATATGCTCACTATTTGGCAAGTTTATATTGCTATAAAATTCATATAAATGTTTATAATGCATTTGTAAATGACTTATAAGTTATTAATGAACCCTTTGTAAACCCTTAAAAAGTGGATCATTAATGTATAGTGTTACCAAACATTCAACTGTAAGTTGTAATCAGTAGCGGTTTTAGCTTGTTTGGTGTCCTGGGTGAAACGTGTGGTGTTGTGATTCTAAATGAGAATGCCCCCAAAGTTGTTGACCCACAACTGCCTATGTTGCCCATGCCTAAATCCGCCACTGGTTGTAATGTTGTAGACCAAAAGTTACATTTTGGTGGAAATGTGGTTTTATGTGCAATAAGTCACTCATTGTCCAATAAAATGGATCTTTAATCATTAAGCCATATTTTACTTTTTACACATGTAACTGTTCATATGAGCATCTTTGAAAAACACATGATCTTATGATCTCAGAATGATCACTTACAATATTTGAATCCTATCAGGGTCAGCTTTAGAGCAGCAGTATGTAACAAATTCACCATAGTGATCTAATACATTTAAAACTATCCAAGCCAATAAGAGGAAATGCAGTACAGTGCTCCATTGTCTGGACTGAAGCAGCAGCTTGTCTCTCAAAAGGCCCTTTGGAGTCCACCATTCCCCACTCATAAGATCATCATTGTCAAAATTGCAAAAACCGACAGTTTTTCCCCATGACATATAAATCACATTCAATTTTGAGAAGCTCAAACAACATCACAGACCTTGATCTCCAACTCAGAGCTACACAAGGGGTTGATTGGGAATTCTGTCTATTCATTCCGTTCCCTTTGTCTACTGAACAGCTGTGATTTAGGAAGTGATGTTACTGAACAGAACATTAGCAGTGGAGGATTCGGTGAACCTAGGCCAAGAATTGCAAAGTGCTAGTGACAGTTAAATTAAGCATTCGAGTGGTTAGTGCTTTTTTGGAAGGTGACAGAATTAAACCACAGAATTTAAGTCAAAGTTGTGATGTGGTTCTAAACTCTCTGAGTCCTTGAAAAGCTGCATAAACCCAATGTTTGTGCTAGAAAGTCATATTTTTACATGTAGTATAATGTAATAATTTTAGGGTGCCACAATTAAGCCATAGGATTTCCACACCAAACTGGCGCCAAGGACACCAACATGACAGTCCCTTCAGATTGTTCGTTCCTGCCTGTGAAAAGAAAACACATCTAGGAATGACTCTTGTTTCTGCATCAACTTCCATTTCCTTGGAGATATTGCCCTGGACACCCCATCTGTGATCATTGGGTCATGAAGAGTTTATGTTTTCCCATATAATTATAACCAATTTTAATAATAGCGACTTCTCAACGGTGATGACAGAGTTCTGCACTGCTACGCAGTAAACTATTTCCGAGTTCAGTCGGAATTAGTTGAGCTTTGTGTGGTAAGTGACTTCATAATTTAATTATTCCATTACAACTACCTGAGTGTACTTAATTCTAATGCATGCAGTCACAACAATACTGAAAGATTGATTTCGGGCACAGCAAACACAGAGCTGTTTGATTAATATACCTTTTTTTAATTTCTTGTTTTGTTTAAACCCTCTGAAGCTCAAGTGGTTGCAACAGATCACCTCCTTTGGAGAGTAACACATTTTAACAATCAACAAACTATCTTAAAATGTTTATGCTAAAGAGGCCCATCAAGTGAAAATCATGTTGGTAAATAACAACAGAACCAACCATGATGTGACTTCCTGGATGAATAATCCTCTCTGACCACAGCTCAGACTGAGTATCATGTAGCTTTGCTTAGCTATCCTGTAACAGAGACCTAATTTAATGCAGACTGTACTGGATTTTCTCCTGCGTGTATGATAGAGGCTCAGCCGTGTACATACAGTAGATGGCAGCTGCTTCCTGTAGCATTGAAACTATATAAACTGCTTGACATTCAGGAGCTGTAATTCTTTTGCTTGTTAAGTTTCAAAGCAGCTCAGCTGTATGGATTAGACAAGAACAACTGCCCCAGCCCCTTTTCTCTCTGCAGCACTCATCCTCACATGCTCTCCTTAAGATTTAAACTGACATTTAAACAACAGTAATGTTGTTTTGTGCATTTGAAGCAATAGTTGTCTCGTTTTTACGGTTGTCACTATTATAATTTGATTGGATCATATGGATCTGTCAGACTGCAAGTGTCTTTCCTTCTTAATACTTTCCGATAAGGATTTGTTAAATCTCATGCTGTATAAGAATCCCATTCATCAAGCTAGCCATCCATTAGGGAAGTGTTTCACAATTGGTGGGTTGCTTCCCAAAAATGGGTTGCGGACAGCAGAGGAAAACAAACCTAAATGTAAATAATAAAATGCAACTAACCATGTAATCATGCATGGCAAGGATAGCAAAATAGGCTTAACAAGTTTTAGAGAGGAGAAGAGAAAAATTGTCCCTTATTTTTTGTTCTTGACGTCAAATGCTTTGCATGTATATATATATATATATATATATATATATATATATATCATATATAACGTATTTCCCAAATACTAGTGGGAAATTTATAATGTGCATCTACACTCACTGAACACTTTATTAGGAACACCTGAACACTTACTTATTCATGTGATTATCTAATCAACCAATCGTGCAGCAACAGTGCACTGCAGACAATCAAGCAGATACATGGCAGGAGCTTCAGTTAATTGTCACATCAACCATCAGAATGGGGAAAAATGTGTTCTCAGTGATTTCGACCGTGGCATGATTGTTGGTGCCAGATGGGCTAGTTTGAGTATATCTGTAACTGTTGATCTCTTTGGATTTTCATGCACAACAGCCTCTACAGTTTACTCAGAATGGTGCCAAAAACAAAAATATCCAGTGTGGCAGTTCTGCAGATGGAAATGTCTTGTTGATGAGAGAGGTCAACGGAGAATGGCCAGACTGGTTCGAGCTGACAGAAATGCTACGGTAACTCAGATAACCACTCTATACAATTGTAGTGAGCAGAATTGCATCTCAGAATGCACAACACGTTGAACCTTGAGGCAGATGGGCTACAACAGCAGAAGACCACGTTGGGCACATAATTAGGACCATAGTGTTCCTAATAAAGGGTTCAGTGAGTGTAAGCTCGAATACATGAACTATAATTTTTATTTACAGTATATGTTCATATATGGCCATAAATCAGATTTCTGTATGGGAATGTTTTTTAGGCTGGTAAATCACACTTCTGATGCTGTTTATATTGTCAGAATTCATATTCAGACTATGTTATATAAATAGATTACATGTTGGTCCTGGGCCTATGCAGGTATTAATGGGTCATATTAATACATTCTAATGTGAAAATTTTGTTACTTTTGAGCAATAAACAGTGTTGGTACTGTGTTGGGTCGCCACTTGATGGCAAAAGCCATTTGAGAACCACTGCATTAGAGCACACATGTGCTTTCCTCGATGAAAGATCTGAGATCTGCCTGCCGGATTCCAGCATAAAAGCAATGTTTATCCCACTCACTCAGTATTTCACTCTACAGCATCACTTCAGGGAGGCCAGATGGCGGAGGCTGAATCCACCGTCCAGTCATCAGACATTGACGAAGAGATGCAAAAAGGTTCAATCTCCTCACAACAAAAGCATAGTCACAGCCGTCGATATGCTCTGAGATCAATGAGGCCTTGCCAGAGTAGTCCTCTCATAACCTTAAATCACAGTTACTTCAAAGAGCCACGGATGGTGCTGAAGATCCATGGAATGAGTTGGGGGGCAGTGGCCTGCAGTGCCCTGGATCAGCTTATGTTATCTGCCCTGGTCAGCCTGACCTCCAGGGGAGCCTATCTCACCCTCCAGTGCACTGCTCCATAAATTCAATCTACACGCCGTTAATGTTGCAAACTGAGAGCGAGGTTTCAAACCTCAGCTCACAAGTGTCCATAAAGTGTCCAAAGGAATGTTACACATTTGCTAAACAAGAGGGTGCCATTTATGAATGTGATAACACATGGGAATGGGGTGATATGTTCCCTATAAAGACTAAGAACCAGAGAACATTTTCTGCTTGTTAGTGTTCACCCAAACCCTTGTGTGAACAAATAATGGAGTTGGATTATGCAGTTGTGCAATTGAAAATTTTAAGGGATAGTTCATCCGAAAATAACAATTCTATCATCATTTACACAATAGACATTGGGCAGAATGTTAGTTGTCAGTGCATACAATGAAAGTTCTGCCTAACATCTCCCTTTGTGGCCCATGGAAGAAAGCCAATTACATGGCACCTAAAAATAAAAATGCAGCAGAAAATCATAATTCAAGAGTTAAGGTAAGCATATATGGTTTGGGAGATACACTGGTCATCAAGTACATGCAACCCCCCCCACCCCGGAACCATAAATCTCCACTGGAGTCACAGACTCTAAACACTAAATAAAATCTCTACCTGCTTCTCACGACCTTGCGTGCATATATACATGTGTGTGCATGACATAACGTGGGAAATCCCAAACAGAGATAGCGGTGCGAGCCGATGACATACTTGCAGCAGGGCTGCTGGGCCCCTCACCCCCTTCAGAAGATACTAATGACGACTGTTAACATTCCTCCCTTCAGCCTCACATGTGCTCTGGCGCCCTGAAGAGAGCAGAGAAGAGGGGTCTAGAACCACTGACAGGCCAGAGCTTTCTCACTTGTAGTCCAAAGCTTCAGTGGCCTCTCTTATGCACGCAAATAATGCTCAGAGGGCAAAGGTCAGCACCTTTATGGCATTTTGGTAGCAGAGGTATGTTAGCACCCACTGGTATTATGTACAGGTTGACCACTCGTTATATTGAGCAATCTTTTTTCTTCTTGGTTTTCTCTTAAATCAGTGGTGCAAAAGATACGGCCCATGGGCGGACAGAGTATGACCAGTGGAAGAGTCCAATTGACCTGCAGCATGATTTGGAGGGGAAAATGTCCCATATGCTACAATGGTCTGCACTTATATAGCGCCTTTTTTAACTCATTCACACACACACACTCATACACCAATGGTGGCAGAGCTGCCATGCAAGTTGGGGCAACTTGGGGTTCAGTGTGCCCAAGGACACTTCGGCATGTGGAGTCGTGTGGGCTGGGAATCAAACCGCCAACCCTGCGATTAGCGGCCAACCCCCTCTACCACCTGAGCCACAGCCGCCCCACAATAGATTTGTTTATATCGGTACAATATATTCTGTATATGATATTTATAGACACTATGCCACAGAAATATGCTAATTTTTAAACTTTAGAACAAACTCTCCTGTGTAAAGCAGTACAATACATTTCATAATGAAGAAAGGGAAACCAGTGGCTGAGTTGGATATCCTATTATGTGAATTTATCTTGCATTTATGGTTGATATGGCAGAGCTCTTAAAAGTTAAGATTCAAAGCTCAATCAAAGGTACTACAGAATACTAAGGCATAGTCCACGCTCTTCAGCTGAAACTAGAAATTTTTTTTAGTTCAAAGTTAGTTTTTTTTAAATAATTATTGTTTCCAATAAAAAATAAAAAGTCTTCACTGAATTAGCAGGAGGCCGGGTCATTAGTAACAGGGGTCTATTGTAACATTATTATTTACTCCAATAAGAAACAAGCTACAGTGATGCAACTGCACATGCACATCCACAATAAGGCCCCATTTCTAAATGCTGAAGATCAACAGTCTCTTCACACCAATGCACATTTTATACCTGAACATCTATTGTAATTGTAACATTCATGTGTTAAAAATTTTGTCTTTTGAGAGCGTTCTTGACAATTAAATAGTCAAACAGGTTTGCAAAACCATCTGCATCAGTTCGCAAATCAGTCTGATTCATTCGGATGGACTTGCTCCAAATCACTTGGAATCTTACTCAGTAAAGCAGTAGGGGATATGTTAGAACACAGAGAATAGAAAAACAAATTATGGATGAAGTTAAATATTTACCTACAATGAATTAAACAAACCTGTATCCTATCTTTTACTGGCGATAAAGAAGGTGTTTCAGTTTACCTCTGATGAAGACTGTTTTTCATCACAAGTGGTAAGGTGGTGTATCTGGAAGTAATGTGCCTTTCGTGTGACTACTTGTGGTCAGGTGGTGTATCTGGAAGTAATGTGCCTTTCGTGTGACCACTTGTGGTCAGATTTCAAGGGGGGGAAGGATCAAATTTCATGACTGTGTTTTATTGCATTATTATTAAGTGCACAAAGTAAAATACAATAAAAAAGGTTTGAAAAGGTTGAAAAGGTTTGGCACCATTTCTCCCATGTAAACTTAATCTAAGCAAAAACATGACATTTTAAGCAGGATTCTCAGATATTTAAGCGGAGTACCTGTGTTAACTGTGGATGTGCATGCTTCACGTGATCTGTGTCACTGCATGTTGATGTCAGGCACAGTGAAGACGTTATTTTAATGTCTTGCGGATTTAGACTAGGCCCATATGTGCTTTTCAAATATTAACATTTATACCACAGATGGACTGACCATTGGGAGTACTTTTCTCGGTGGAACAGAGTAAACAGTTGCACAACCCATTTTCATTTGACACAGAATCCTCTGTTATACACTCGTATGATATGGGAATCTTAATGCCTCTGTGCTGAAGCTAGTTTAAGCCATATTAAACAGTCCCAATATTTTAAACTGCAGTGACGAGGTAAACAGGAAAACATCATACTATGCACATCAGTAATTACAGGTTTTTCAATCTGCACATCACCATCCTTTTAGAAATGCACTTTACATTTACTGTAGTAACACTAACTGTGGAAACAAGGGGCATAGCCACAGGTGGGCTGGGTGACCCTGGCCTACCCAGAATATATTATACACCCAGAATATTATTCTCTAAATCATAGTACCTTAAAATAAAATAAAATAAAATAAATGCAACCTAGTCTCATAGAAAGAAAGTTACTATAACTACATTTTGCAGACTATGTTTTACTGCAGTTTTCTGGTGTAATAAACACTAGATGCACTACAACATAGTGTCACAAAATGACATGGATGCTTCAGTAAATGTGCTTTTTGTGTTGAATTTGCTTTTAAAACACTATCGTTTAGGTTTAGACATTGGTTAAGGGTAAGGATGTCTGTTTTGTTCACCTCTCATTTATCTTTTAGGACACCATTGTTAGGTTAAGGTTAAAGGTTTAGGTTAGCGAGGAATGTTTTACTGATTAAAACCATCTAGCATTCACTTAAAACTCATCTGAACATCATTTCACTTTCTTTTGGTGCCCCCCGCTGGGTATTTCTGTAGGAATCTGCAGCAGAATGTGTAATGAAGCGTAATTTTGGATTGCACAAATGTTGTCATTGTCACATACATTTCATGAGTTCAGGCTAAATAAATGGCAATGTGATCTAATTGGCTGTCAGTCAACTCCTATAGAAACACCATCGGAGAGGTAATCTTCTTGTAAATGACAGTGTGAGCATGGGAAGCAAAAATAGTTTTGATATTTTTGTTTTAAATTTTTTGGACAACAGAATTAGTCAAATTAGTACTGGATATTGTCATGATGTGCACTAAACTAGAGATCTCCTATCAAATGCACAGAGAAACTGATACAACAAAGGTTCTTTTACAATGGTTTCTTTATGGAAATCAAGTCAAGTCAGTTTTAGTTTTATAACTCTTTAAAAATAAACATTCTGCAATTAGTGAGCTGCAAAAGAATTTGCCAAACAAACGTCATTTTTTGGCTATATCACTGATTGAAACAGTGTATATGTTTATTATAAATGTCTTTATTATTATTATTATATTAAACATTGTATATTATGTGAATATTATTAACTTTAATGTAGGTTGTTTTTATTGTTTCTATTGTTTATGATTCTGTTTTTCATTACAAATTCCATAGTTTGTCTTTTTAAAAACAACAATTACATCTAACCATGATAGAGAGGTAATGCATTACTAATAAATGAGATCTTTTTGTGACCTTCCCTATGAATAAAGAGTTACCTTGAACAGTATTCCACAGTAAAAAATCATGGTAACTCATTGTTAATGATTGAGATCTTATTATTTTCTTCCTTGTGAGTTCATGGTTATCTTGAACAGTATTACAAAGTGAAAAATATTATAAACCATTAATAATAACTGGGGTGTTACCTGTCAGTTAACAATGAATGCTCAAGTATTTGATTCTACATTTTATTAATTCAATCAGATACATAACCAGTTACATAAAAATTCACACATATTAAAAATATATTTCTTTAATATTTATTACTTTGACCATATACTGCATAATAAACTCTTTACTGCTGTACAATATCTTTTATCAAACCTAGAGCAGGATATTACACTTTTAATGGCTTATGCTCACAACTTTATTTATATAGTGCTTTTCACAACAGATTTTGTTTCACAGCAGCTTTACAGACAATTATGCTGTATCAGAAAATGTAATGCTGCAATGGCTGTAATGTCTTAAAGTCCTAATTGAGCATTTTAAATGAAAATATGATTGACAATTATGCTTTAAAATTATTTGTCTTTAGGTCTCTAGAGAGCAAGCCTAAGGCAACTGTGGCAAGGAACCCAAAACTCCATAAGATAATGGAGAGAAAAAAAACTTTGGGAAAAACCAGGCTCAGCTGTGGGAGCCAGCTTCCCTCAGGCTATACAGCATGAACATACTGTAATGCCAAAATTATTTATCTATGTGTAATACAAGTTATGTAATCACTGAGTAAACAGAGTAAATGTTGGTGTGAAATGTTTAAAACTAAAGGATATTGACTGAACTGTAATATTAATGAGTAAGTGTCTTCCCAAATTTAGTCCATCCAAAATTATCTGTTGAAGTGCACATACAGTAGATGCATTGTCCTTTTCTATTTGGCTGATGAAGGCTTTAGTTGGCAAATAATTGATTGTCTATGTATTCCATTATAAGAGAGTGAAGTCCACCCTTTAGCCAACATGATGCAAGCAGAGTTCAGTGAGGTCATTAAACATGATTTCCACAATCGTCATTAAAAGTGTTACCTTCCAACATAAAACAATAAATCAAGATAAAGATAAAAATAGAGTGTCCACAAACACTTATGATCTCCAAAACACTTCGAGCCTCCGAGGCCGATTCCACCTGTCTCTGTACATCCGGCCTATAAGGTTAGTCAACTCAAAACGGTGTTTCAGAAATACTGTATTTTCGAATACTGATAAGATTATGTATAAAATGCTTCTAAAATAAATTTTCCCTTTGCCTACATTTGATCTAAACAGAACTAAACATTGTAAACGTGTGTATGTGCCGAGACACGCATAGATAAACAGAGAACAAGAACTGCACTCTTCTTCCTGTCTTAGCCCCGCCCACCTCCTCAACTCCAACACAGAATATCGCAAACTCTGATTGGATATAAAGGCTTGATGGATGTGTAGTTTTACAGTTTAGATTATTAGTTATAGATTATTGATGAATAAAATATTATAAAGTGTTACCACAGCAAGTTATGAGCTTGAAACCTCTGTCCTCAATCCATTATCTGTTACAAATATTATGTATCTATTAAAAATATCTATTTAAAGAAATTGTTATAGCAATACTAAAAACTGCTGGGCACCCAATTCTAAAACACAAATTATAATATAAACTTTGAAATAGATTGTGCCTTTACTCTTCAACATCATTACCTCTCTACTTTCTATTAGACCATGTTTGTATTTCCATATTTCATTAGATTAAGTTGCACACAATCTCCTCAGTGACAGAGGCCTCAGGCACCATGCCTCACGCCACATTTCTCTTTAAAAATACACCTCTAGAATGAGAAAGAACCAGTTACAGACTAATGATCAATCACGGACTGGACGACCGACTCCCAGGACCCAATTTGCTCGTGGCAAGAAGCGCTTTATCATAATTACTAATCAGCCACATTCATTGAGACAGAGAAAGGGACAGAATGGCAGACTTGCATATTAGCAGTCGCTGCATATTAGAATCAGAACTTGCCCATCCAACGATTCTGTTTCCAAATCACAGGTTTCTTGAGTGCTGTTGTTGTTTTTTGTTGTGCAATGGAGCAAAATGTGATGGAGCATGCAGCATCTTGGCGGGCTGTGATCTTGTGTCCATGTTGGCAAACGAGGGAGGCAGACAGGGCCTGACCTTTGACCCCTGCCTTGTGCCTTGTCAAACAATCTCTCCTGTGAGGAGTAATTACTGCACTGAGAGGCCTCTATTTTAACATGCTGCAAGGCTTTTGCAGTCACACCCAGATTTAAATAGCATAAAGCTTTTTATAGAACACAGAGAGACATGCAAGAGGCTAATACGCATTATCTGCAAACACATACATATACGTGCACACACCACTTTCAAAGAAGGCCGGTGTTATGTGTATGCTTTAGTTATTCATAGAACATGCTTAAATGGATATGCTTGTCAATGCATACAAGGTCAAAATCTTTATGTGAGCAATTTAAATTGTTTTAACTGTGTGTGTTTGTCTTTGTCTGAGTGCATGTGTGCATCTTTTAAATGTTTTCAAAGCTAAGGCCAGATGTCGGACTATTAATGGCACTATGCGTCTGCTCTTCAAGATGAGAAAAGAAGGAAATCAGAGACATTAGAGCAATAAGCAATCCAGTTGTTGTTGTAATGTCTAATAAATGTGGCCATTTAGTCTGTGTGCTGAAGCTCAGGCACCCCGACACTCATCAATTTTGCTTGGGCCATGACTGATTCCCTGCCAGCAGTATTCCAAACTGTTTGCTTCCCGGAAAGCTGCATCCAAGAAAATCTCTGGAAGCACCCTGATATCAACCACACTTCACTACTGCTGCTGGCCCAAAATCCTATTAGGAATGAAAAGTTTTAATGCTGCTAAAATTCAACATTCCGTGTAGTTATTTAGGAAACTCCCCCTGATATTTACCTAGCAACTATGTAGGACCACAGTACGCTACAAGGGAGTGTACATAAAGACCCTTTAAAGCTGATAATATGAACTCTATACAGCAATTGACTCAAGTGCAGTCAATTAGCTGTGGTCAGACATAATGTGTGACCGAGTTAATGCACCATGAAAAAAACTCCTGAAGCGCCCACTGGGCTCCAGTTAGGGAGTGAGTGTGTGGGGTTTCAATTGTATCCAACGTGGGCTCCCTCACTGTAATCTGTTTTAGGAGAAACAAATGGACAAGATAAGTTAATTTGGCTTAGAGTCCACCCCTCCTTGGAGCCCTTAGGGGACGTGGGATGTTCTACAAAAGGTCAGCTCCAGGACATTTTGCCCTCTGATTCGGCACGTGCCTGAAACTTTGTTACCGTAATCACATGGTAGATCTAAGCAACTAGTCATTATGTCGTTTTTTTGTTTGTTTTTTTTTTTGGTAGAAGATACAAAGATGAGAGACCAGGTCTTTTGAGAACATATAGAGAGAAAGTGAGGAGGACAGGTAAGGAGGAGATTGTTTCATTACATTAAATAAGAGCTGCAGGAACACCTGTTGCATTTAAGTCACAGAGCAAGAGCTGGAGATAAAGAGAGAGAGAGAGAAAGAGGTTGCATGTGTGTGGCTTTTGTATTTTAAGATCTCAGTCAGCTGGCTGGGGGCAGATGTCAGGAGGCTCTGTGACCAGCAGCACTTTCCTCACAGCCTGAGGACAGAAGGGATCTTAAAAAACACACATCAATGCAGAGGCAAAGTTGCACACTCAAATGCACATACACCTGGAAAACAAATAATAGAATAGCCAGACAGGTGTTACATGATGTATTTACACAGACAAATGCCAAAACAATGTTTAGTAAACCTTAGGCCATCACAAGCCCTGGGCTGAAAGGGCTTCAATCCATGTCCACACTAAAACATTTTTGTTTGAAAATGCATCCTTTTTTCTACGTTTTGGCCTTCAGTCCACATTGAGATGCAGTTTTTGAAAGTAAAACTAAGCATTTTGAAAACACTCTCCGAAGTGGATAATCAGAAAATACTGACTTCGTGTTGTAGTGTGGACAGGGCATCTGAAAACGTTGATATACTTGTTGTCATATGACTCAGTCATGTGATCCATTCAACCCAAAACTATCAAGATGGCAGCCCATGTTTTAGCGGCATTGTTGTGCCTGTTAATAATTGTGATAAATGTTACTTTGTACAACCTTCACATTGTTTTCCTTCAAAGACAACAGGAAGTTTACTCACAATTTCTGTCCGCTGACGGAACGCGAGGTCAATTGCATTTCAGACAGTTCATGGAACGCCGATTTTAGTAATGCATTGAGTTGAGTAGCAGTTAGGGGATTTAGGAGTTCCGTTACAAAAAATCTAAGCTTGCTGCAAATTGCCGCTCATTATTTTCACATGCAAATGAGCTTTTGATTCACCACAAATGTTTGCCAGAAGTTTGCAGCGCTTTAATGTTAGTAGTGAACTTCAGGCAAACCTTTAGCAACAATGAACAATTTGCCGCAAAGCTCATTTGCATGTGAAAATAATCACTGGCAAAATTTGTGGCAAGTTTGCGGCAAATTTGCCATGAACTCTCAATCTTTGTAAGGGTGTCCATACATTTTAGTATGGACAAGCAACTTTTGGGAAACATTTGAAAATGACAGTGTGGACAGTAAGCGTTTTGAAAATGAAAACGCCATTTTCAAATGTGTCCGGATGAATGTGGATGTAGTGTAGTCCCAATTTTTCTGGACAGCTCCGAATGTTTTGGAGCCCAGGTCATAAAAAGTTAATTAACTTACGCTCTATTATTTATTTATGTCATTATGGGACTCTAGTGGGTCTAATAAGAATGCAGAGGGCTCCAAAGTGTCTAACTGTGTGTCTAATTCTCAACTGAGGCAGTTTAATGGAAACACGCCCACTCTCACTTCTGCTGGTATCTGTCTGTCTGTCCATGGAAAAATTATCCCTATCTGCTAGAGGCTAATACAGCGAAGGGATGGATGTGTCATATTGTAATTGATCAGGGTTAAAAGTGTATGATATTCCAATATTTCATCAATGGCCCCATAAACCGTTTATGTATCGTCTGAGGTCTAGAATAAGTCCTGAATACCCACTGACCCTAGAACTGCCCCTGATTATTGGTATTTTGGTTGCACTTTAAACTGCTGGTATTTTATCAAATTTGCTATCTTGTAGCCTGTATGTCTGGACTGCCCCATCACAGTAAGGAAAGACTACTTTTAATATTTTTTTTAACAAATTAAGTGTTTGGGTTTTAAAAACTGATTAATTGGTTATCGCCTTTCTTCCAAACCATTTGTTATTAGGATTTATCAGTTCAATCCAATTCCGGTCAACCTCTAAATCATATGTATTGATATATTGGTACATAATCCATTTTAAAGGAATATTCCGTGTTCAATCCAAGATAAGCTCAATCGATAGCATTTGTGGCATAATGTTGATTACCACAAAAATAAATATTAACTTGCCCCTCCTTTTCTTAAAAAAAAAAAAACTAAAATCTGGGTTCCAGAGAGGCACTTACAATGAATGTGAACATGACGATTTAAGCAATGTTACATATCAAATATTACATGAGTTTTAACAGAAGAATTGATTTAAGTGCTTTTATAAAAAATTCTAAGCTTCACATTTCTGGCTTTAAACCCTCCAAAAAAATTGTCCCCATTCACTTCCATTGTCCAAATTAATTTTGTGGTAATCAACATTATGTATCAGATGCTGTCGATTAAGCTCAACTTGAATTGAAATCAGAATATTTCTTTAATATGATCAAATAATCAGTGTGATATATATAATAACATTTCTATCGGGAAGACACGCAGGCTTGAGTGAGGTTTAAGATGCCATTTATTTGATAAATGTAAAACAAGGTAATGTCTCTCTCTTTGGCGTAGGCCCCGTCCAGCGGTCCGAGGGAGTTGTGCCCGGAACCGTCATATCCTGCCGGAGATAGGAGGCAGGGGCCTACCCCCATGCGGGACAGGGCTCAGCTGGTGGTGGTGGGGTGGCGGAGGTTGCCTGTGTTTTAGCGCACTGAAACAGCAATGTGATAGATTGTGAGCAGACTTATAAAGCAATGGCTTCCAATGCGATTTGGAATTGCCCCACTAATGAAGTGATGATGTACAGCTGCTAGTCTTCCCGCTAGAACTACGCTGCACTACGTTGCACTTCCATATACTGTAACTCCATGAACTCATTAAGTTCAAAACTGTAAGTGGAATACATGTCTTGAGAATTTTAAACTTGCAGATATTCTGTTTTGCTAATAAGCAGTCTTAAGTTGTAAAGCCTTGTTATATGTGTCGCCCAGCCTGTTTAAGTAAAAAAATCTGTGATACATTATTTCATTTTTAGATTGTGTGGGTTTGTTCTGGCATGGCATTAATTGTATTTGTTCAGGTCTTAAATAGGTCTTAAGAAGTCTTAAATTGTATCTTTGATTTAAAGTTTAATCGAATTGTATTATTTCTTTGCATCTTTGATACTTACTTTTTAATTGATCATTAATTTTATTCTCTTTTCTAGAAAACACTGGTGCAACTACAATAACAGTGTCCACACAGCTAATTGTGTTCATTATTTAGTGTATTAATGAAAAATGGTCTTTGATAACCTTGATGACAGTGTGATTAAAAATCTGAAGAAAAAAGGAAATCTCTACTTGTACACTTGTATGTACACCGTAAAACAAATTATGTTGTTTTTACAAAAAACAATTTTAAAAAAATTAAATAAACATAATATACAATTTTTTACAGTCACTTTGCCACTAATATCAGAACCTCGATGTCATTTTTCGAAACTCTAGACACAAAACTCAAAACGGTAATCACTTGTAACACAGGAAGTCCAATGTTCAAAAAATTGCTTTGTGCATTCATATCATTAAAGAAACCTTGCACTTGCAGAATCATTGGTTAAAATAACTCATTTATCATGAAATACAATAGGAACATTAATTTAGATCATCCACACACAAGATACCAATAGTTTCACTGTGTAGTTGTTCTTACAGTCATTAAATATTGTAGTACACAATATGTGATACATGTTTCATTATGGTACTAAATGTAAATACATCACTTTAAAAGGACTAGTTAGAGAATAATACAGACACATTGGAATCACTGAACTTAATCTGAAATGTATTGATGAAATACAAATCAAATCACAACATAGGAAACCTATGAATCAAAGCAAAATAATTGGCTACAAAAAAACTTCAGTAAAAAATCAACTGCAGTGTTTTTCACCTGGCTTACTGTACAAATCAAAACAAAGGACTGATTACTGTTCTTCTATATTTCCATTATCCCTGTCTTGTGGATTGGCCACTGTAACCCGCACACACACACACAAGATGAGACAGTCACAATGTATGTCAAAACTGCGTTTATTTGCAGGCAAACAAAAGTACAGCACGGAAAATCCAGAGGGAGAATGGTCAGGGTAGCGTAGGGTCAAAAGCCGGGGAAACAAAGTCGAGTAAGGGGCAAATCCGGGAGAGAGTGGTCAGCGAGAGTGGGGAGGTCGAAGCCGGGAAACAGGATCAGAGTAGACGGGACTAGTGGGAGCAAAAGACAGGGGAACAAGGGGAGCTGGCAAGCTAAGAGGAGGACAAGAGGAGATCAAAACTAGACGAGACTAGCGGGGGGCAAAGACACGGGAAACTAAATACAATAACCAACAGGAGTGAGACGAACGGGTTGTGAAATATATAGGGGCGAGTGCAGGTGTAAACAATGATAGGTGATGAGACGAGTGCAGGTGAAACTAATGTGCAGGAGTGCAGATGACGCGAGTGCAGGTGGTCATAATGTTCTGGGGGATTGGAAACGCGTGAGAAACTAGAGGAAGGGAGATAACCTACGAGCATGTGAGCGAGTAGGAGCAAAGTGGGCGTGAGGGCTCGAGCGAGCAAAAAGAGCGTGAAAAGCTCGAGGGGGCGGAGCGAGGGAGTGAGGTCGAGGGAGTGAGTGTGTGTGCGACGAAGCGGCGATGGGGCAGAGGAGAGGGGGTTCGTGACAGCCACAGGTTCTCATCCACATCACAATGGATGTTTTCATCAGCCAAACATCTTGGGAAGAATATTTGGGCATGGCGAATCCAGGCCTGACACTGGTCTGCCATGATGTCATTGCATGCGTCATCCGTGGCCTGGAGAAGGGTGACTTGTCAGGGTGCCTGTCATATACCTTCCACCTCCATGTGGAGAAAAATTCCTCAATCGGGTTAAGGAAAGGAGAGTATGGGGTAAGTACAGGGTGGTAAATTATGGATGGGCCTGAAACCATGCTTGCAACATTTGAACATGATTAAGCCTGACATTATCCCACACAGTGACATAGGTCATGCCATCAGCTCTACAGACCAGATTTAGAACATCAAGAAAAGTTACAAGGAGAGCTGCATTATATGACCCAATACAAGGTCTGCATTCCACCACACCATCTTCCGATATACGTAGCTGCACACACATTGGATGGTTGCCAGCTGGCCAATGAAATTCTGACCTCTCTTCCTTGTCTTGGCTAGGTTGAAGCCTGCCTCGTCCAAAAACATGAATTTGAGATGGTTTTCATCAGCATCCAGCTCTATCACCCTCTAAAAATACATTTTGGAAAGAGAATAACTGATTACAATGATGTAGAATTTTTTTTTGAATTTTTCACAACAGGCATCTTGAAACTGTACATACCTGAACATACTCAGTCCTCATTTGTTTCATTCTGTCTGCTCTTCTTTCAAAAGGCACATTGTATAGCTGATTTAGAGACACCTGGTGTCTTCTCAGCATGTGTGCAATAGTCAGCAAACTTATGCCTTTCACATCTCGTCATTTTCCAAGATGTGCTGCCGAATGTCTGTAAGACGAAAATAATATCTGGCCGAAACTAAATTGACCACAGTCCGCTTTTGTTGGTCAATCAGAATTTTGACTCTGCCTCCCTATTTGGCTTAGTCTCTATTCTGCAGGGAAAATTACAGTAAGAACACATTTAGTCACATCACCTACTCTGTGGTACACTTTGGCATGCAGTATACAGTCATTTGACGATTGAGAGTAGCCAAATGTTTAGTGCATGCAGAAGACTTACCAGTTCTCATTGCGGAAAGTTCTGATGAATGAGGCCACGGTTTATATTCTGAGGTTTGGTTGAATCATTGTAGCTGGCTCAGTCATTGTCATGCCATGATTTACGACATGGTCTAGAACTTTTGCTCAGATTTCATTGGACACTCTTTGTTGTTGCTGCTGCTGTCTTGGTCGGTGGCCTTGTCCTCTAACACGTTCCCTGACACCTCTCAAACGAGGCCCATGGCCGCCTCTCTGGTGAGGCGTAAGCCCTCCTCTATGACAAGGCCCACGACCACCTCTCAGGAGTGTTGCTTGTCCCCTTCCATTACTCCTCCCACTGCTTGACCTCTATTGTGACTTGGATCACCTGCAAGGCTCCAGGTTGTTGTAGGTGGATACCACTCATTTCACTATATACTCATACCACAATGTGAAATTAATTATCAGTAACGAGTTGGCAGTATTGGAAAAGCAATTACAAGGGCCTGCATACATATAGAAATGTGAAATCTGAAAACATGTTCTGGATGGGACCATAGAAACAGTGTCTGATAAAGAATGATGATAAAATAATACATCCATAGATGATGTATGGTTCATGTTCCACGGTAATTGCTGTTAATGAATCTCGTTATCCTGAAACTTTCATGATCTAAACATGGCATATTGTTCGTCAGTTTAGTTGTGTCAATTGGTAGTTAGATCATTGTAATGAAATGAAGTCAGTCATCTCAGAAGTAATGTGTGAATTGCATTTTGAAATGGTAATACTTAAGCCCTATTCGAATGGCAATGGTTTCTCAGGGTGACGTCTGTAAAAGTACATTTTCATGGCTCCTCTGTGATAAAACTCATGGATTTGGATGACAATTAAATCACAGAGGATGAGCAAGACATTTTGTCGATCACATGATTGTAGTTGTACTTAATATATGGAAAATTAATCAATCCACAAACTTGTGTCCTCTGTATTTGTATTTAAATATATTTGGAATTGTGCTAAAATGAAGATAAAATGTTTAAAGCATGAAGGAACCATGCTGCAAAGGGCTGCAGACATTTAGAGTGTACATTTTCACATACGGAGCAAGCCAAAAGTCTTGCGAAGAGCAATTAAATGAATCAAGAAACTGTATGGACTAGACTGTTTATCAACGCAGCCAAATAAATCTGTCAATTGAGGTACGTGTGATTCGTCACCCACATCACCTCAGTTGTGCCGATTGCAAGCTCTCGCCTAAGCGCACGCAAGGAGATATAGAAGCTGCACATATCAAGGGCAGTAAAGATAGTTAAATTGAAATGTGTGGATATATGGTAAAAATGGTTTTCTTATGTGTAGCACTTCCTTCATTACTCAAATAAAATGTTCTGGGTTCGTTTAAGTATTAAGGGTTATCACTCTCTATAGAATTATTTGAACTAAAGTCTTTTCAAAAAGAAAAAAACAAGACTTCAAGGTAAGGGATTTATAAAAAAAAACATGTTATTTTGATTTATTTAATAGGGAGTCAAATAATTCAAAAGAATAAAGTAACAAATCAAAAGGTTCCAAAAGTGAATCGACAACTCAAAAGAACATTTCATTCAAAGCTCACAGCTTGGCAATGTTAAAACACTTATATAAACACATTTGTCAAACAAATTCAAAGGTATACATATTTAAATACTCTTTTAAAGTGTATATAATCCAGCAATTAACTTAGATATGAAAATAACAACCCAAATATCACACTGCAGGCCTGTGCAATGCTTGGGTATGTTGAGGCGTAAAACTTTTTTGCCGCTTCACTATAAAAGAGCAAGAAATAAAAGAACATTAATCACAGATGCCAACAGAACTTGAACCATACAGTCTTGGTCAATGGAGAAACAAAGAGAGCAAAGAGCAGCAGCGAGAGAGAGCAGCAGGTGTGAGTGTTTGTGATCTGCATGCGAGTCGGCGGCAAGTTGCCAGAGGAACTCACAGACAAACCCGGTTGCCCGGTGCTCTACTTGGAGAAGAACATCCAGTCCCACCTCCTAAACAATCCAAAACAAAATTGACATGTAGGAAACCAATAAGCCTTTAAATAAAATACATTGCAGACATAAAGTTAGTAATAGACTCAGAAAAGTCACATTTTCTGCACACCTGAATGCTACACTTGCATGCCATCAAGTGTTATAAAGCAAAAATAGGTATTAATGAAAATAAAAATGTGAACATTCAAATTAATGATTTGCTATAATTTTTTTAAAGCAAGGGCTAAATCCTCCCCCTTCTGAGGGGTCTGCATGTCCCCATGATACTTAAAACTTCTCGGGTTACATGTGTAACCCTTGTTCCCTGAAAAAGGCGGAACGAGATGTTGCACTGCTAAGCGCTACGGGGAACAGCTTTCGCTGTGAGCCGAGCTGAAATAATGTGTGGAACACGTCAATGAACATTGACCGGAATTTATAGCCTCGGTTGATGTAATCATTAGATGCACCTGAGGCCAGGCTATAAATGGATACGTCACCAGGTGTCGTCAGATACTTCTTTTTGAAGAGCAGTCCTGGGACGTCCCAGTGCGGCAAAGCAGCGCAACATCTCGTTCCGCCTTTTTCAGGGAACAAGGGTTACACATGTAACCCGAGACGTTCCTTTACAAAAGGCTTCACTTTGATGTTGCGCTGCTAAGCGCTACAGGGAACGCAATACCCACGCCGCCGCACTTGGGGCTGTCCGGACCCCTACGGTTGTGCAGTGTACTCACAAAAACGCGAGAGGTCTCAGACATGAGCTTGAGATGTCGACTCAAGGGCATAAGAGCCCGGAGTAGCATAAACATCTAAACCATTCAATTTTGATGAATGTGTGTGGAGAGGACCAGCCTGCCGCATCACAAACTTGTTCAGGCATGAGCTGAGATGTCGACTCAAGGGCATGAGAGCCCGGAGTGCAGAACATCCAAACTAAAAAAGTCCAATGAATGTGTGCGGCGAGGACAACCTGCCGCATCACAAACTTGTTTAGGCATGGGCTGAGATGTCGACTCAAGGACATAAGAGTCTGGAGTAGCAAAGCATCTAGCCCATAAAGTTCGATGAATGTGTGCGAAGAGAACCCTATCGCAACACAAACTTGTCATAAAACTGATGAATGTGAGCGGAGAGGACCAGCCTGCCGCATCACAAACTTGCTCAGGCATGAGCTGAGATGTCGACTCAAGGGCATAAGAGCCCGGAGTAGCAAAGCATCTAACCCATAAAGTTCGATGAATGTGTGCTGAAGAGAACCCTATCGCAACACAAACTTGTCATGAAAACTGATGAATGTGAGCGGAGAGGATCAGCCTGCCGCATCACAATCTTGTTCAGGTATGAGCTGAGATGTCGACTCAAGGGCATAAGAGCCCGGAGTGGCAAAACATCCAAACTAAAAAAGTCCAACGAATGTGTGCGGAGGGGACAACCTGCTGCATCACAAACTTGTTTAGGCATGGGCTGAGATGTCGACTCAAGGGCATAAGAGCCCGGAGTAGCAAAGCATCTAGCCCACAAAGTTCGATGAATGTGTGTGAAGAGAACCCTATTACAACACAAACTTGTCATAAAGACTGATGAATGTGAGCAGAGAGGATCAGCCTGCCGCATCACAATCTTGTTCAGGTATGAGCTGAGATGTCGACTCAAGGGCATAAGAGCCCAGAGTGGCAAAACATCCAAACTATAAAAATCTAATGAATGTGTGCGGAGAGGACAACCTGCCGCATCACAAACTTGCTGCAGAGGGAGACCTCTAGCCAAGGTTTTAGAGGAGGAGTGCCCTCTGGTAGAGTGCGCCCTGAAACCTACTGGCGAAGCTTGACCGCGCGCCTCGTAGGCCCGGGCAATAGTGAGGATGCCTCTTTGAGGGCACCCCGCCCACCAAGCCGTGGCAAACCGCAGTGGCCACATAGAACCTGGCAGTGGTGAGGCAAGTGCCCGCTGACAGTTCTTTCTACAGAAAATCCAGAACTGAAACAAACTGGCAGTTAGCTGGTTCTGTAATAAGAACTTTAGTAGAAGGAAACGCATGCAGGTGCATTTGCGTTACTACGCTCAGCCCCTCCCAAGGGGAGGGGAGGGGGATTGGGCGACTCGGGAGAAGTAGAGGAGACATTGCGCTATCAACTGAGGCTAAGAGGTCCTCTTCTGCCCTGTAAAATCTACCCAGATCAGTTCCAAGTGGAGGGAGCCCTAGCACTTGAAATGGTCTCGATAATCTCAAGAGAAAACCCCGTGAACCTCATTTGGTACCCTTAGGGGCCAGACATGAAAGGTTTCACAATTCGGGCCGGGGATGAAATATCGCCCCTGTGCCTGAGACAGAAGGTCCCTCCTGTCCGAATTGCCCAAGGCGAGCCGTCGAGGAGAGATATAATTTCTGAGAACCAAATCCTGTTCGGCCAGTGAGGCTTATCAGTAAGAGGCAAGACCCTTGCTGGCTGAACTCTGGCTAAGACTCCCGGAGCAGAGAAACCGGGAAAAGCATACCGACACATTCTGGGCCATGTATGCGCCATCGCGCCCAGACCCAGGGGGCTGGGTGACTCAGAGAGAAGTAGAGGGACATTACGCAGTCTCTTGAGAGGCTGAAGAGGTCCACTTCTGCTCTGTAAAATCTCTCCCAAATTTGTTGTACTACCCGGGTGGAGTTTCCACTCAGCCCCTCTGTATGTTCTGTCTGGACAGCAAATCTGCTCCCACATTTAGGCGTCCAGGGATGTAAATTGCCCTGAGTGACAGGAGCTTGCCCTGGGCCCAAAGGAGAATCCGATGTGTCAGAAATACAGCTGACAAGAACGTGGGTCTCCTTGATGATTTATGTAAGAGGCTACCGCTGTATTGTCCACCCGCACCAAGACATGGCAGCCTCAGGAGGAGGTATTTCAGGGCCAGAAATACAGCCATCAACCCGAGACAGAGACTGTGACAACCGAGCTGATGACCCTCCTATCCCCTTAAGCTGGATGACCACTTAAGGCCGCTACCCCGCCCATCAGGGAGGCGTCTGTCGTTAGCAGTCTGCGACAACAAGACGCACCTAGAGTGGGACCCAAGGCAGAAAACCAGGGTCTGAACCACATAGGAAGGGAACGAAGCCTGAGGCGCAGTAACCCTATTTAGCCCAGGGGTTTTGGCCCTTGGAAGAAATCCCTGGCTTTTGGCCACAACAAAAACGGTCTCATGAGCAGAAGGTCCAGAGGGATCACCGTGGACGCTGTCAGCCCTGAGACCTGGAAACCGCTGGTACTGATAACAGTGCAACCTTGACATAGCCTGACTTTACTCAGGGTGATCTGAATGGACTCAATCCTAGCGGGAGACAGTTGTGCCCGCGATTGAGATTGAACTCCATACGATGCCCCGATAGACAGTGTTCTGAGTGGGAGAGAGAATGCTTTTCTTGGCGTTGAGCCTCAACCCCAGAGAAACAGATGAGCTAAGACGATGTCCCTGTGCTGAACTGCCAGTTCCTGGAACTGCGCTAGGATCAGCCAGTCGCCTACGTAATTCAGAATGCAGATGCCCCGAGTCGCAAGGAGCCAGCTACATCATGCATTGTGAATGTGCGGGTAAAAAGGGCTAGGCTGAGTGAAAGAACCTGACCCTGGAAGACTTCGCCCCGAAGTGAACCTCAGGAACTTTCCATGTTGTGGCAGAACTTCTAAATGAAGTATAGAAGTGCGTCATAAGATCGATGGTGACCAGCCAAACGAGTTGTAGGGCTTGAGACACGACCGTCTTGACAGGCATCATCTTGGACTTCAACACCCACGGGTAGTTCAAGCTTTAAGATCTAAGCCAGACGCCACCCCTCACCCTCCATGGGAAACGGGAAGTATTTAGTGTAATAACCTAACTCTCTCTCTGGAAGGGGAACACATACCATGGCCCCTTTAACCAGGAGATTGAGTTTTTTTTTGTTTTGTTTTTACAAAAAAGAAATCCGGTTTACGGTAGTGAGAACACGCCGTTGAAACACGGAAAAGCGGCGAGAGAATTAAATCCTGAAGCCCTTATAAGACCCACAGAAAAGAATATATCCGGCAGAAGTTTCCACGCTGCCAGGATCTCTGAGATGGGTATTATATTTTAACACTTCCTGTTGAGGGTTGTCGGGTGTTTCAGCGCCCTGAATAAAATGCAGGAACAGCTGAAAACACCCGATTTTGACGGAAGCCTCTGCAACCCGAAACACCAAGAGGTGGCGGGAATGGAGGGGCTTCGAGGGGGTACCGGAGGGGTGAAGTGAAGCACGCGCCTCGTCCCGAGGGGAGCTACCCCTAATCTAGGCGCAAGACCGCCAGGGTTTTCTCTTACTAGAATTTATAGTCCTGAGGTCTTGCTTCGGGGCTGGCGAGGGCGGCGCAGACTGTCCCCAATCCCTGGGAGGAGGAGCACGACTCGCCACGCTTTGCTTTTGAGCCTCCCTTCAGTCAGGACCGAGGTGGGTCTGAGGCTTGCTTGTCAAGCACAGAACCCACACTCAGGTCGTTCAGGAGGTCAGCCTGGTACGCCTGAAAAACAGCATAGTGTGCAGAGCAGCACCAGCCTGACCTGCTGCTTGATAAGCCCTTCCCACTAAAGTGGAGGTTGTCCTACAAGGCTTTGAGGGGAGAGAGGGCTTTAAGTGACGATGCCGAGCCCGGCAAGAGATAGCCCTCAAGCGTCTCTTCGACCGGCGGCATCACTGAATACCCCCGTGCCTCAGCACCCACGATAGTCGAATATAATGACGCCGAGGGTATGTGAACACGGGAAGAATATATATATATATATATATATATATATATATATATATATATATATATATATATTTTTTTTTTTAGGGTTCTCCATGAGAGAAAAAGCTCTTCATGGAGGTTATCAAAGAAAGGGAAGGGACCCATGAGGCGTTCCCTTTCTTAGACTGGAAGATAAAATCTATCCCCTAATTTGGAGCGTTTGGGGGTCTCTTTTCGCGTGGCCAGTCCAATCTGGCAACCGCACGAGTAACAACATCGAGCAATTCCTCCGTATATTTTTTTATCGCGGACGGAAAGCTCGGAGGCGGAAGAGAATTGCGATCCACCTCATGATCCGAAGAAGCGCCGAAAGCGCTCGAGATCATGTGAAGGACCAGCTGGGTTTGGGGAGAGAGTGAGAAAGGGATCAACCCGCCTCTTGCTCCTCAGCCAAATCCATGCACGAGCCCCACTAACGATCTTTTCGTGAGTGCTGACTCCGAAGCAAGCGAGGCGAGCACGACGCACTCTGCCTGTTAAAGCAAATCGCAGTGCTCGCACCCGCCCTGCTGCAACGCGAGAGCAGCGTGCTCTTACCCCCAAACAAACAGCAAAAAATGATGTGTGCCGTCTTCAGATATAGAGCTAGAAGAGAGGAACACGCACCGTTTGCTTTCAGTCATTCTCTCTTTTTTTTTTTTTTGAAATATATATATAATATTTTCTAAACAGAAGAGAAAAATAGAACAACATTCACTGCACACTGCCTAACTGATTCTATCTCCTAACAGAGGAAAGAAAGTTTTGACAGGGTGTGTGAAACACACAGAAACAGAATCGCTCTGAAAAAAGAGTTTCTGACGACATCTGGTGACGTATCCATTTATAGCCTGGCCTCAGGTGCATCTAATGATTACATCAACCGAGGCTATAAATTCCGGTCAATGTTCATTGACGTGTTCCACACATTATTTCAGCTCGGCTCACAGCGAAAGCTGTTCCCCGTAGCACTTAGCAGCGCAACATCAAAGTGAAGCCTTTTGTAAAGGGAACAGGACTTTTTATCCTTATCTTTTGTAAGGCAAGTAAGTAAAGTGTTGTGCCAAGATATATGGTAAATGCTTGTATTCTCTGATTTCATACAGATAATAAATTTGAATCTTCATGCCTCTGTGTACTATTGTAATTGGTCTGTCTGTTGGCTTCCCGGGCTCATCATAACTAAGGTGGATAACAGGCTTAAATTCTCTTCTTGCTCTGCGCTCACAGAAGTGGCTTCACTTCCTCATCCAAGGTATTAGAAGCAAGGACATCTCCCCTTTCTAGTTCTGTGTCCACCACAGGGTCCTGGACAGGTGGTAGAGAATTCTCTGTCTCTGTCTCTTCCTCCTCCTAAACTCACTCTTCTCTGAATCAGTATCACTCTGGACAGTTGAGGTGTCATTGGACTCAGGTGATGTCTCCAATAGTTTTGTCCAATGAAAGGTAAGTTGCAGTAGAGGATACAAATCCTTGTCTTCAGATTCAGAACTCCACTCTT
Organism: Xyrauchen texanus; assembly: GCF_025860055.1. Classification (NCBI taxonomy): domain Eukaryota; kingdom Metazoa; phylum Chordata; class Actinopteri; order Cypriniformes; family Catostomidae; genus Xyrauchen; species Xyrauchen texanus. The sequence continues at coordinate 16,135,242 of NC_068280.1, forward strand.
CATGAACTTCTCTTTGATCACTCTTTGATTTTATTCTGTTCTTGTGGCTCTTAAAACCTTTTTTCTCTTTTTGCTCAGGTCATTGGTCTCTGGTTCTTTGGAACTTCCTGAGAGTTCACTGGCATCCTCAACCAGTGGGCAGAAGGTGGTCACAATCATTGTTTTTAAAACACCTAGTCCACATTCTGGAATTACTCTGTAAACAGATAAATTAGGAAACTTTCCAATCGCCATGTAAGGTAAGGGGTTCCACCTGTCTTGCAATTTGTGTTTACCGGTCAATCCTTGGTTGCATATCAGTACTTTGTCACCTTCTTCAAGAGTCTGATTCCTGACTGTAGCATCATAGAGTCTCTTGTTTCTCTCATGATTCTTGGAAGCAGCATTAGTAGCTAGTTCATAGGCCCTATTCAATTCACATCTCATCTTGTCCACATATTGGTGGTACTTTATGTCATGTTCACCATCAGGAAATATCCCAAAGCACAGATCAATGGGCAGTCTTGCCTCTCCACCATTAGGAAATATGGAGAAAAACCAGTGGCATAATTTTTAGTGCACAAGCTGGATTATGTGCTGGCTCCATCTTGACTTCTTATCTGGATCGAGAGTTTCAAGCATTGACAACAATGTGCGAAATCTTTCGGGTTGTGCATCTCCTTGAGGGAGGTACGGAATGTTCTTGACTTTCGGACACCAAGCATTCCAAGCAACCCTTTGATGTCTTCACTTTCGAAGTCGCGCCCTTTGTCAGAATGGATTCGAGTTTGCGATTCATAATGCACAAAGATCTTTTCAAACAGGACTTTTGCAATTGTCAAGGCTTTTTGATCTTTGGTTGCAAAGGCCTGTGAATATCTGGTAAAGTGATCTGTCATGATCAACGCATTGGCAATTCCTTTTGAATCAGGCTCAATGGAAGTGAGTGGTGGTGGTGGTAGTGGTGTTGTAGTGGGCTAAAGCACATATCTGTTAATCAGAAGGTCACTGGTTCGAGCCCCACAGCCACCACCATTGTGTCCTCGAGCAAGTCACTTAACTCCAGGTTCCTCCGGGGGGATTGTCCCTTTAATAAGTGCACTGTAAGTCGCTTTGGATAAAAGCATCTGCCAAATGCATAAATGTAAATGTAATGGACAAAAGTCAATGCACACCAAGTCTAAAGGACAGGTGCTTGTGATTTGTTGCAGTGGTGCAGCTCTCTGGGGGACTGTATTATGAGCAACACCTCTACCAGAGTTCTTAATGTACTGACTAAGTGACTTAGTATACTGGTCAAAGGCCATTTGGGCCCAATAAAATCAGTCCTTAATGAGCTCTATTGTGCGTTCTGTTCCAAAATGACCTATGTCATCATGCATGGTTTTTAAGACCTTAGGCCTGTACTGAGCTGACAGTATTAACTGATACACCTCTGTCTCCATTCTCCAAGTCTTTTCTTCACCTGAACCTTAGAACTCTCCTTTTGAAGTATTGACATTTCTGGGTCTTGTGTTTTAAGATCTGATATTGGTTTTCCAGCTTCTACTTGATTTAGTACAACACCAGTTGCTTGATCTGATATCTGGGGTATGATTAAATCAATTTGACTCAACTGTTGGAGAGGGCTTACTTCAAGTTGTGTGGGGAATGCAAAAACATCAGAAATGGTATCTGGAGAAACTCCAAGCTGGTCCACAAATCTGTGTGTGTGGCATCAGTTTTATTAGAATAAACTGTGAAACAAAGGGCTTTCACTCCAGAAGGTGGAATGTTCTCAAATTCTTCCTTGTCATCCTGTGCGTTCCTGGACAACAGGTTCGCATCAATATTGCTCTTCCTGCGTTTATATTGTATGTTGAAATCGTAAGTGGTCAAAGCGGCTAACCACCTATGGCCAGTAGCATTAAGTTTCGTGGTTGCCAACACATACATCAGAGTATTGTTGTCCGTCTTTACTGTAAATTTGGCATCATAGAGATAATCGTGAATGAACTGGATAATTGCATTTAGACTGACTCAACTCTTGGCTGGCGAAAGCAACAGGGCGGATACTTTTGGGTATTCTTGGTGGAGAGCAGCTCCCAAACCATCAAGGCTTGTATCCACATGTAAGATGTAAGGTTTACTTGGGTCAGCGAAGGCTAACACTGGGTCATTTGTGAGACATTGAATTATTTTCTTGAAGGAATCATCACAAGTTTCATCCCATCTCAGCAAAAGGTTCTGATTATTTGAAGTAGTGCTACTTTTTGGAACTACTTCCTTTTCTTTTCTTCTGAACAGGAGGGTATCCTTTGGTCAACTCAGTTTAAGGTCTGACAATTTGCGATGAAGAATCAGTAGTATCCACAGAAACCAAGGAACGACCATAGTGACTTGAGATCTGTTGGTTTATTCCAAACAAGGACCGCTTTCACTTTTTCAGGGTCTGTGGCTATGCCATCGGCAGAAACAATGTGGCCCACATGTTTTAATAATGGCTGACAAAACTGACACTGCCAAGTGAGATTTTAAGGCCACACTCCTCCAGTTGATCCAGCACCTTTAGAAGACGTTCTTCATGCTCTTCGTGTTTTTCCAAACACTATCATATCATCAAGATAGACAAGCACTTGTAACAGGTTTATGTCACCCTCTGCAGCCTCCATCAACCTCTAAAACTTCAGAGGGGCCCCTGTAAACCCCTGCAACATCCATTTAAACTCATGGAAACCCAGTGGACAAATGATGGCTGTTTTCACTTTGTCTTTCATTTTAATTTGGTAATATCCACATCGCAAATCAAGAAAGGAAAACCACTTGCTTCCAGACAAACTATCTAGTGCATCGTTGATGCACGGCAGGGTGTACTGATCTGGGACTACAGTTCTGGAATTCAGTGTGTGATAAACAAATGTACATGCGCACTCGCCCATTCTTCTTTCTGACGATGACTATAGGGGAGGCATAAGGACTATGGGATTCTTTGATTATTCCTGCTGCCAACAGTTCTTGCAAATGGCGGTTGAGATCCTCAATTTCAGCAGGTGCAATTCGTCTAGACCTTCCATGAAAAGGCTTATAATCATGGAGTCTTATGTGGTGTTCTACCCACTTGGCCAGTCATACATCCCATTCATCCAATGAGAAAACTCCAGCTCTCTCTGAAAGCTTTTCGGCTAGATGTGATTTCCAAACTTCAGGAATGGGAGAACTGCCAAAGTCAAACAGAGTGGGGTCTAAGGATTTCAGTACAGAGGTAGACTTCTGAGGCACAGAGGCAGTGTCAACAGCTTACACATGAGCAAGCAGAGTGATAACTGGCTTGGCAGTTTCTTTTTGTGACATATTACGTAATGATAAGAGAAAATTATTCACATTCAAGGAAGATGGAGTCATCCCTATCGAAGGGACCAACACACCAATAAGGAGTTTGTTATCTTCTGGAATCTCCACCAAGAGAATGCTGTTGTTTAAAGTTTGATGTGGTGTAACCTTACAGACAGCATAGCTAGTGCTATGAGGAGGGATGGTTAGCTGGCCTGAACCTAACCATTTTACATGGTACATACTACTGAACCATCAAATCCTTTACTGCATGAATTCCGAGGCTGTTTTGGAGTTTTCAACTCATAAGGGAGTATTCTCAGTGAGCTAACAGTGCTGCTGTGAGTCAGCTCTTTACATTGGGCCAACAATATTTTGAGTTTTGGGGTTTTTGTGCCAATAATGATGGACACAGAATTAGGAATTTTGGGGTCTGGACATACCAAAGCCAATATGGGAACTTTCTCTTTAGTGACATGTTTATCAGTGGGAAAAGCCAAGTCAATGGAAGTATAGCCCCTATATGGGTAAGTGGAATCACTGCGACCCCATATGCCAAGGTCTGGGAGTGGCAGAAGAGGAACATGTGAAATACGCTGCTTGTAGCAGCTTTAAAAACAATCATGACTCTAGAACCACTGTCGAGAAAAGCTTTACATGGCTGACCATCAATCATCACACTAGCAAGATGAGAAGGACCAACTAACCTTTTAGGTAGATGACTAGGAATGCAAGAGTCTATTGTGCCTCTTCTGACAGAACAATTCTCCACTGTTGGAGGTGGCTGAACGGGATCTAAGTTGTTCTAGCCCAGCTTGGTCTGTACGTTGAGGAGAAATGCCACCTCTTTGCATGACTTTTCTGAGAGATCTCTCCAATATCTGCAGGAAATCAGAACATTTTTCACCAGACTGTTGGTGCAATGTTCTGAAAGGTAAATGCAGGTCCTCCACAGAATCAGGAGTTACAAAGGCAATTCCCAATCCCTGCAAGTATTCAGAAGGACTGGAATCAGGGTTATCTAACCACACTGCTTGAAAAATTTCAAACTTTCAACAATTCAGATACGTTTCTCTCTGTTGGAACATCTACACTCCTTAATCATTGAATGGTCTTGTGCGAGCCAATGTTCTAGAAGGAACTTTCCCTGAGAACGATCTCAAGCATCTGAATGCATTGCTGTCATTGGTAGGTCTCATAGTTTTCATAAGCAAATCTCCAACTGCTAATGATAATACTGTCAGGTGAACTCACTTTGACATCTTCCAAAGTTTTTCCTTCCTCTCTCAATATTCTATAGATTTCCTCAGAAAACTGATCAGGACAACTCACAGGCTGGGCTCTCCACTGGAATATATGATCTCAGGAGGAGTGTGATATGGGTTAAAAGGCTGGCGGTACTCACATAGCACCAAGTTACATTTCATCAGTGAGTTGTACATTTTGCCCCTGACACAAACTCTTCCAAAAACCTTTGCTATCTGGAAAGCATCCTCAATGGCAGCAACATCTGTGTCAGCAGGCACACCACTGAGCACAAGGACATAAGATGGGTCCATCAATCCCACGTTGCCAGAGGAACTCACAGACATACCCAGTAGCCTGGTGCTCTGTCTGGAAAAGAAAATCCAGTGCTGCCATTGGAACTTGCTGGTATTACCATTTACCTGGAGCGCTACCTGGTTAACAATCTCCAATGAGGCCAGAGGAGCTCAGTCTTCAGTTAATCCAAGTCACCCTCATGCTTAACGAGTGATAATAAAATCACTGACTACCCCCTGTAAATGCTGGAATTACCTAACATCCCCTTGTAAAATAATTGCCATCTGAATAGGGCTTTTGATGTTAAGTTGTGTAATTTTGAACATGTGATTTTAGTTCAATGAACAAATGATCTTAGGTTTATGTGTATTGTGTCCAAACAATTGGAAAACATGTTAGAGTTTTGAAAAATCTGCATTTTGATCATTGGTTGTGAGTTTTGTGTCTAGAGTTTTGAAAAATGGCATCAAGGTTGTGATTGTAAAAAACTGTATTAACTGTAGTAAGGTCTTAACTTCTGAAACTGTAAAAATCGCCTTTTCACTTTATATTGTATTGTTTAAAAATATGCAATAAACATTAACGAAACTACATTAAATATAACACAAATATATTTAATGTAGATTAAATGTACACCTCAATGTAGATAAGTGATATTAAAAATAAGAAGAAACATAACTATTCCCATAAAATATAATTAAATGAACTGGGTCATGCAGGGAATTCTGAGAACGCCTGGTTATTTTTTATCTTAATTTTAACAATAATTTACAATAAAAAGTAAATATACTCTCTTGTTAAACATAATATAAATTTTAGCCATTAATTATACAGGAAAATCATGCTTTTTACATAAAAAAAAAAAGTATTTTTACATTTTATCATAAAACTACATGTATTGTATTTTTAAATATATTTTTAAAATAATTTACGTATATTTTAAGGTAACTACTTGTTAACCAATTTAAGCGTTTTTAACGGTAGAATTGTTACATTCTTTTACCGTTAAAATTATGCCATTTTTTACAGTATAGCTTTGCATCATGATTTGGCACTAATGGGCCAAGTCCCGGATGTCAGTTATGTCAAGCAGAACAAAACATTATGTCATACCATAAATTACCAACTGAATACAGTTTATATTATCTGCAATAAAGTCAATGATAAAAATTAGATAAGACCCTGTTTTTTCCAGAATTCATGGTGAGCACTCTGCAACCTGATAACATACCTTTTGATTTGTTTTATCACTTAAGTAGGCTTCAGATAATGAAGATAATAATGATGATAAACCTTGTCGTTGTGGAAGCAGTGTAAGAGCTAAACTGAATATAGACATGACTGCTGAATACCAACAGGACAGAGATAGCACAACAAACTCAAACAATGCTTGACTCAACTTTTCCCATGATATAACGAGCGTGGAGCTAAAAGTGGTGACGTGAGCATGTTTACCAGTGGAAATACTGAGAGCCCCTGGTCTATCAATGTTTTATCTGTTGTTTCAGACTTATTTTTTCAATGATAATGACTGAACCTTTGAATTGCAATTTAGCTCATTGACTTTGTGAGAGAATGCAATGTGAAAGGGCCCATTTTGTCTTCGTTTTGTCTAAGATCTACAGTTACAGGCATAGTATTGCGAGAGATAATAAAAAAAAAATGCTGAACTTGCCATTCCAATTGAAATATTACATCAGCTGTATATAAACCATTTGATAAGGTACATTTGTACTAGTAGGGAGAATGACTATTTGAAGGAAGATATGTACACCTAAATGATCTGAGAGCATTTATCTTAAAGTCTATTTGCCAAATCATTTTCCATTTCCCAACATTTCGCTTACTCTCTCCTAAATCTGCCTGGAGTTGAAGTAACATTGTCCACCTTTACTTAGAGCTTGGAAACAGCTGGAAGTCTGAGGTTTCGTCAACCAATAAAACCAGTTTCCTATCCACAAAAACATGTCTTTCTCACACAGCACTGGCCGGCTCGCCCAAACCGCAGTACTCCCAAAATAAATCACCAACACACACCAGAGACAACTCTGCTGACCTTTGTCAAACTATACCAATCACTTCCCTAAACTCACCTCATCTAAATCACACATCTGTGTTGAATGTGTCACAATACACACACTCCTAAGTAAGGAGAGTGTAACAAGAGTGTTTTTAAGGAGCACCATATATGTGCACTCCTGAGGGCCAGCATAAATGGACTGTGCTTTGAGGTAGACTGAAGCGGGCTGTCAGAGCTCCTTATTGCCTCTCCTAATGAGTGCTCCGCTGCTGAAACGCCTGACAAATATATGAGGTGGAATGCATCCATATAATTTGCTCTAAAGATCGCCCTTGTTTCTCAAGGACTGGAAACAATGAATAGTGCATTTTTTGTGGGAGTGTAGGGGTGTAGAGTAGGGGAGAGGAAAAGAGTGAGAAAGAGAGAACGGGAGGTGCATTAATGACTAAATTAATCCACAAATGCTTAACATTTCTAACATCTTTTAAAATTGCATCAGTTATTTTAGGACAAAAACTAGAATACCGCCATTGAGGTAATGTCTCACTTCACTATCAAAATGCTTATTCCAATTTTTGATAATACACATCAAAAATGATGTTCGGTCTGGAAAAATCTTTATTGATATCATGCTCACAGATTTACTATGTCATGTTTAGAGATTTCCTCATTGCCCAAATAAATGATTTCATGCTGCTGACATTATTAGTAAGACTGGCAGAGGTACATGTCCAGATAAGACCTGTTTTGTAATTCATTAGTTAATTTTAAAAGCATGCCATGCCTAAAAGAATTGTTATTGTGGTTATGGTTTATATTACTCATTTAAGTCAAGTGTTATGCATAGATTAAAAAAATTCTGAAAAAACTGAATACAAATAAAATAGTAAATAACCCTAACCCTAACATAATCATTTATTACTCTGTGGCTATATAACACAATGCTATCTGGTGACTTATGTATGAGTGTTTTCTCAAGAAGTGAGAAGTCTTAAAGCTACATTGCTTTGTTTTTAAAGCACAGTTATTGCTGCTGTTGGGTCCATTAGGTGGACAGCTGTGTAAAATGAAAACTACGGTCTTCAATCGGAGCACTGTCTCCTCTAATAGAAAGATGAAGGAATGAGGTTGGGCAAGTCTCCATAAAAATCCATTTTATGGGTTTTCTTTAAGGCTCTCCCTGAAGTCTGATCAGTCACCTTCTGTAATTCCATTTCCACACACAAAAGAGACAGAAAGGACAGGAAATTGTGTAATGTAGCCCCTAAAAATAGACCCAGTGACAGTCACTTAGTTCGTTGCTGAAGAACACTCATCTCATCTCTATCATAAAAATATGTCAAACAAATTCAAGGTTGCAATAAAATCAAAATGTTTATGTAACAACAGAGGTCTTGTCTTTTGCATACTATATTAATATAATCATACAATATTATTTATGTAGGCCAATTGCAGCGATGTAAGTAACCGATATACCTGCAATGGTGGGGTAACACAAATAGCAACAGTAAAAAAAAAATATATATATATATATATATATATATATATATATATATATATATATATATATATATATATATATATATATATATATATCAGCAACACTTTATAACAAGGTTGTATTCATTAACATTATTTAACACAATAGTAAACATGAACTATATCAATGAATAATATTCATTTTACAATTGATTTTACAAATATCTTTCTTAATGTAAATTACTACATTTTTACATAAACGTTGGGTGTTAACATTAGTTCATGCATTAAGAACTAACATGAACAATGAGCAATAATATTTTGATTGATTAACATTAATCAAGATGAATAAATCCTTGTTCATTTTTAGTTCATGATACCTAAGGCATTAACTAACTTTAATGAATAAATTGTTATGAAATGTCTAACATTAAATCAAAATCATTCGTTTTTAGTTTAATTAAGTTTGTGTAAATACTCAGGAGTGAATACTCTATAATCACTGATAACCAGTAATCCTCTGTTAGTTCCTCTGGGGAGTAAGACAGGATATGATGTTTGAGTGAACAGAGATGTTGGGTGGAACATGTTCTCATTATTTTTGAGACAAAGTATTGATTTTGCTCATTTAGTTCCACAGAAGGTGTTGAGTCTGCCTCTCCTGCTAATGAGACTAGTAATATGTTATGATAATGAGGAATTCAGTTCTCCACTAATGAAGATTTAAATGATAGCTAATCCTTTCTTTAGCCTCCTCCAAAAAAATGATATCAGTGGGCTTTCAACCAACTAAATGTGCTAACCTCGATAAGCCATACTTTTTACATGAACTCATAAGAGACTCCCAATAGTAGATACATTTTGTATTATTCATTTGGGAGACACTTATTACACAGCAGCTGTGAATGAGTGTACTAGTGGTGAGAAAAGATGTCTGGAGTCTTCTGTTATCTGCAAAGTTGTTTATCCAAAACAACCACAATTGGACTTTTACACTTTTCCTTATAAATCAAAACATATTTTTATTTTAAGGTGCAAGACAATGATGCCTATCCTGAAACCTAAAGTACAACAGTTTGGTGGAACACATAAGGAGATATTTAGGCTTGTTTTATTTAGGCTGGATATTTTATCCAGGCTGTTGTTTTTTGGAGTTTGACAGCCATAGTTTTTATTTGCTTGGTTTCTTAGTGGAATGAACACTATAGGTGCTGAAACAACAATTACTTTTTTTTATTTTTTTTAACACAAATCAAGAGAAAAAGGGCAGATTATCAGTTTGCTTAGTTTTTGCCCTCTTCCTCAAACAATGCTATTTTATGACATCAAAACACTTTTTTTAAGCGCATGACTTGTAAGGCATTACATGGAAATTGGATTTAGCTAATACCGATAACTAAGGTGTTGGAAGTAGTTAAACTTTTATAGTACTTTTATATACACTTGCTATGAAAATGACCAGAGTCCATCTATATTTGAGTCGAAAGCAGGGTTGGATTGGTAATCTGTCATACCGGATATTTTCCCGGTGGGCCGATGCATTTTGCCGATCAGGGCAGACTGGAGAACCCTGTGGGCTGATGGGCCGGCCGTGAAACGTGCCGAATGGGCCGCGATAAACAGAAATGAGCCATTGCGTTATGGAGAACGGGCCAAAGAACGGTGGCGCGTTATGCCGAAGGGGGCAGGTTCAGGTTTAGGTTTAGGTTTAAGGTAGGGAGGTATGTTTTGTGATTAAAAACTCAAAATAGCATTAACTTTGTTAATCAAGTGGAAAGCTTGATTTTCCTGAGAAATAGTTCATTGCAATAAGACGTTTCTGAAGCACGACTAATCTCAGTGCAAAGTCAAATATCAGTTCCTGCATTTACTGTTTGTGGATTCCACCAGCAGATGATGATTAATAATAATAAGAAGCAGATTTTTATTTCTTTCTTATTATTAATAATAATAATAATAATAATAATAAATGTATTTTGTATAGCACCTTTCCAAAACTCAAAGACACTGTGCAGAAACTAAGCAACATGTATGAAATGTCATAATTCATCATTTATGTAATGATCCAGCAAAAATAGACTAGTATAGCGATTAAAAGGTGCTGTGTCTATATTCAATATTGTAATGTTTATGACTATGACACTTTCCAAGAATGGTGCTACTTCGAGTTGTGTCTTACACAGTCCTCTGCAGGTCTTCATGCTCACACACATCATAGTTTGACAACTCTAATATCTTTATTGTATATGAAAATTTTATTCATGAATCTTTCATTTTTTTGGCAGTTTATGAACTAACTGTTCTCGTACCTTATAAAGCTTTAAGATAAATATATTGTTGTATATTCAGAACAACCTTGTAACTTCAGAAAGGGTACCATAATGCAAAATGGACACCTATGTTGTTTATCCATGAGTTATGAACCATTTATTACAAACATTGTTAACCTATGAAAATGTACTTTATATATTAATAAGTTACCAACATTAGTAAGATGAAAGTGTACCTTAATGTAAGGTCAAGGTGAACACCTGTGAACCATTTATGAATAAGTTACAAACATTAGTAAATGAAAATGTGTAGTTTAATGTAACTACACCTGTGTGCAGCTGGAAGTCTGAGGTTCCTGTGTGCAGTTCATTAAGGACTTTCCATTAGTAACCTCTGAGAGTAAAACTTATTGTATTGTAAGTGCACAATAAAGAAAACTTTATTAAACTAGTTTCCAACTCATGCACTACATTTATTAATGAGTGACTTTTAATGCTTCAAGGTGACATAATGTATCCCACATATTATTTCATTCATAAATGAGCATACATGTAATATAGTCTGATGAACATTAAGCCATTCTGATCTTTACATAAACCAAATAAACAGTATAACAGACATTTTACATTAACACTCAACATAGAATATTGCATATGTACAGTATATATGCTAAGGATTTATTAAACATTCTGCAAAGTATTACTGTATATTTCACTCAGTTTGTTCATGCATACCATGTGTCTTTTCATAATTTCTTCTTGCTTCACACTGACAGCTCCAAAGTCACACATTTCTATACAGTTTCCCGTATTTGTGCTCTTACAGCAGTTTGATTCAAAGAATTTAAACATATAAAATAAGTGTTTTAATAATGTATATTATTTTATGATGTAATTTTATATGTCAGTGGTCACAATGACAGTAAGAAGCTGTAAACACACTGGCAGCCAAAAGTTTGGAATAATGTACAGATTTTACTGTTTCAGAATGAATTTGGTACTTTAAATCACAAAATTGGCATTCAACTGATCACAAAGTATAGTCAGGGCATTACTGAGGTAAAAAAACAGTATCATTGTTATTTGAAAAAGTCATTTTTTATCAAATCTAGACAGGCCCCATTTCCAGCAGCCATCACTCCAACAACTTATCCTTGAGTAATCATGCTAAATTGCAAATTTAGTACTAGAACATCACTTGCCATTATGTAAAATATTAGAAATAGATGCCTCACATGTCCTCAGCTGACATCTTCATTGAATTCTACCCCTTCAAAACAAGTTTCATGTACAACAGTAAAGAGAAGAGAAGCAAGAAGAATTGCAACAAAAAAAATCCACTTTTGAAACAGAAAAACAAAAAGAATATATATATTAATATTGTTTTTCTGACATATCAAAATATACTTTCTGTGAAGTTCAGCTAGTTCGTGGACATGGAACTCTCAATGAAAACAAATTTTCCTCTTTCTTACTCCATTTGAAAAGCCTTTGCTCTGGTCTCCCGGTTTCCCTGGTGTCCCGCGTCCCAGCCAATCACTGCTTAGAAAACGTACAGGACGTCTAACCAGTCACATGCAACTTAAACAAAATAAAATATCATCATACATTTTTGAAATTATAATAAAATAACAAGATACATTTTTGATAAAATTAATGTTTAAATTATTTAAATCAAACTGCTGGAAGAGCACAAATATGGGAAACTCGACTGATCAATGGAGGGTCACATGACTTCAAAGCTATGATTTGTTAGGAGGCAGGACAGGTATAGAAATGCGGGACCAGAGGCGTTTCCAGCATTTAAGGACATCCAGGGCTTAGCCCAGACAATTTTATTTTCATACTAGCAACCACTTCTCTGTAGTCCAAAGCTGGTGAGAGGGTATTCTTTGAGTTTTGCTCTGGCTGGGCCTGTTTCTACAGTTCCTAAATCTTCCACTCTAGTACTATCCTCGACTAACTCATCCTCTCTCCCCCTGAATCATCTGTGATGCAAAAGAACAGATACAGCACATAACTTATTGCAAATCAGCTTCAAACAACTAATTCATCAAGCGCTATTGTATTTTAGACCAATATCATTGAAGAAAATGTATTGGGAAGAGCAGATCAGTGGGATTGCCCTAAGATCTATCATGATTCTTGAATTTTCATGTACATTATCATAAAGTCATCACAAAAGAGTTATATTATAGTGAGTAAAGTGAGGTAAAAAAAATGTTTAATATAAATAATTTATATTTTTTGACATAAATAGTCAAAATGATGTATAAGATCCTAAGTTAAAGGAATACATGAATGACTTTAGTCTAAGTTCATTGACACACCATGGCATCGAACTGTATATAATTCTCAATGTTCATCTATCAAAATCCTTTCAGTAGGAGCATTAGGAGCATTGGGATAAACAATGTTTCACTTTTAACTTTCTCTAAAGTAAAGTGACTGATTAGTTGTTACCAGTTTCCATGCCTGATTCTGGCACAGCTGCTGCTGCTGCTCCTCAGTCTGGAGCTCATCTTTGCTACACTCTACAAAACCATTTAATGAAATCAAAGTGTATATTTACTACAAACTAATATCACAAAACAAGTCACACATACATTTTATGCTAATGCTCATTGGCAGGTGCGCAAACAAGGAGCTAACAAGTTGCGTCAGTCGTTTGTTCACCTTTTGAGGACAGGAGAGTGAGGTAAAAAAAAAAACAGGAGAGTGAGGTTTACACACTGCACAGCTATCTACCTGCTGGTTCTCGTTACAAGGGCAGTGTGATAAAACTAGTGTTCCTGGCTACCCACTTAATTCTTTCGGAAAAATCCCTATAGCCTCATTTGCTTCATTTTTGCTGTCTTTCCTGCTAACTGCTGTTAACTCGCCAAAAAGTAACGTTAGTTGATGTCAGCTCCTCCCCTACCTGCTGCATATTCAACAGAGAGGAAGAAACGGAGTCGCCCATAGGCTACCGACAGCAAAGAAACTTATTCTATAGGCTAGATTATTTTTAATACCTATGTCTATTTTTACAGGCTGTATGCAGTATGTGCAAAGCCAAAGCACAATGAAATAAGGCAACTTATGATTTCGGGGTTTACATAGGCTATTGTCCGGTTTCATATTTGTCAGTCAACATTTCAAATTACATTCAGGGCTACACTCAAAACATTCGGGGCTGAAGCCCCTACAAAATCGGCTGGTGCCGCGTCTGTGCGGGACTTAGCAGCTGCCAGTGAGAAGCAAAAAACTAATAGTGAAAAACCCCTCTGTATGCATGAATGAACTAAGTGAAATATACAGTACAGTATTACTTTGCAGAATGTTTATTTTAATATAGAAGTGCTCCGATTGTGAAAGAGACTAAAAATACAATGATGTGTGCAAACGTAACTGCAGTACTGGAAAGAGTAATGCTAATGATACAGTATAGAAAGGGCAACTTGTCACTCTTTTGGAGGAGTGCATGAAATTAGAAACCACATGGGTAGTATATTTATTTAATTACTCTTAATGCATCCTGTAAAAGTTGACAAAGGGTAAATACTGAAATTTGATAATTATGCTTTAGATAAACTGACCTGGTTGAGATGTGTTCTAAACTTTAATTATAAATGTATGGTAACACTTTAGAATAATGGTCCGTAGTTAACAAGTAGCTATGCAGGAAGTAATAGGTAGTACTGCATTAACACCGAACTTAATACTATTAACTAATATGGAAGCAATATTAACTAAGCAGTAAGTAATAGGTAATTTAGTACAAAGGTAGTTCCTTGGTAGGTATTTGATTATTACTAAAGAATTATATCCTCATTGAGAACTACTTGTGAATAATGCAGTACTACCTATTACTTCCTGCATAGCTACTTGTTAACTACGGACCATTATTCTAAAGTGTTACCCTAGTTATTTAATTTTATATTTGACTCATACTGTACAGGTTCTGTGAGGCACTATAACAAACACTGTAATCTGGAAGATGTGGTTTTGCGCTTATCGCAACATAAATGCAGCCAATTTCTTCATTAAAGATGCAAATTGTTTTTGACAAGAGAACATCAATGTTTATATTCATATCCTAAAGAGAAGTCCTCCTCAGGCAGCTACTGTAACATAAAGGTAGGTCTTTGGAGTCTGAGATATATTGAACTGACACTCAATAGAGCTCATGATAGTGAACTAATCCAATCATGAGAGTGTCAACATCACTTCCTAATTATTTAAGATTTAAAAAAAAAAAAATATATCATTATTAGTATTATTCTATGTTTAAGTTTGAAATAAACAGAGAACATACGTCCATCCTTTGGCAAGAGTAATAGTCACAATCTCAACCTGTAGCTAATGTATTTGGGGGGAGATAATATTCATAAACTGGTTTCCACAAAGAACCCAATTGAGGCACATGCTTCTGAAATGTTATGACCATGATGACCATACCCCCACAATTGTTCACTTTTAGACATGTTACTTTTGTGATTAGTAATTAATTGGTTATTATTTCTTAGTTCACAAGTAGTTCTCAATGAGGATATATTTCTTTAGTAATAATCAAATACCTACCAAGGAACTACCTTTGTACTAAATTACCTATTACTTACTGCTTAGTTAATATTGCTTCCATATTAGTTAATAGTATTAAGTTCGGTGTTAATGCAGTACTACCTATTACTTCCTGCATAGCTACTTGTTAACTACGGACCATTATTCTAAAGTGTTACCAAATGTATTTATGTGTTTTGCGTGTGTAATAAATATAAATAAATCTTGTAATAGTCTTGTAATAGTCTATTATTTATAGTACATTTAGACTAGGTTAATATAACAATAAAGCCTTAGCATATATACATATGCATGTGTTTATTTCTTTCTAATGATATCTATGTTTAGTGTAAATGTAATATTTCTGTTATACAGTTAATTTGTTGTAAAGTTTAGAATGGCTTAATGTCAGACTATATTACATGATGCATGTTATGAATTGAATAGTATATATGACAAATTATGTAATCTTGAAGCATTAAAAGTCACTTATTAATAAATGTAGTGAATGAGTTGGAAACTAGTTTAATAAAGGTTTCTTTATTGTGCACTTTACAATAAGATTTACTCTCAGAGGTTACTAATGGAAAGTCCTTAATGTTTTGCTCACAGGTGGTCACTTTACATTAAACTATACATTTTCCTCTACCAACGTTTGTAACTCATTAATAAATGGCTCACAGGTGGTGACTTTGCATTAAACTACACATATTAATTTACTATCATTTGACCATTAATAAATGGTCACAGGTGTTCACTTTACATTAAAGTACACATTTTCATTTACTAACGTTTGTAATACATTAATAAATGGTCCACAGGTGTTCACTTTATATTAAATTAAACATTTTCCTTTACTAAAGTTTGTAACTCATTAATAAATGGTCACAGGTGTTCACTTTACATTAAAGTACACATTTTCATTTACTAACGTTTGTAATACATTAATAAATGGTCCACAGGTGTTCACTTTACATTAAATTACACATTTTCATTAACTAATATTTGTAACTCATTAATAAATGGTTTGCAGGTGGTCACTTTACATTAAATTACACATTTTCATTAACTAACATTTGTAACTCATTTATAAATGGTTTGCAGGTGTTCACTTTACATTAATGTACACATTTTCCTTTACTAACGTTTGTAACACATTAATAAATGGTCCACAGGTGTTCACTTTTCATTAAATTACACATTTTCATTTACTGGCATTTGTAACTCATTAATAAATGGTTCACACTCAGGTGTTCCTATTCATTAAAGTACACATTTTAATTTACTAACGTTTGTAACACATCAATAAATGGTCCACAGGTGTTCATTTTACATTAAAGTACACGTTTTCCTTTACTAACGTTTGTAACTCATTAATAAATGGTTCACAGGTGTTCACATTACATTACATTAAACATTTTCATTTACCAATGTTTGTAACTCATTAATTAATGGTTCACACTCAGGTGTTCCTATTCATTAAAGTACACATTTTCATTTACTAATGGTTGAAACTAATTAATAAATGGCTTACAGGTGTTCACTTTACATTAAAGTACACATTTACATTAACTAACATTTGTAACTCATTAATAAATGGTTCACAGGTGTTCATTTTACATTAAAGTACACATTTTCATTTACTAATGTTTGTAACTCAATAAATGGTTGACAGGTGTTCACTTTACATTAAGGAACACATTCAGCTTACTAATGTTGTTAACTTATTTATATATAAAGTACATTTATATAGGTTAATAATATTGGTAATACATGGTTCATGGTTAAGTCATGAATAAACCAAATATGCGTCCATTTTCTATTATGGTACCCTTTCTGAGGTTACAAGGTTGATATATTCATCTTAAAGCTTTATAAGGTATGATTAAAGTTAGTTCATAAATAGCCAATAAAATTAATGATTCATGAACACTCTTTTTATAAACAATAAAGATATTAGAGTTGTTAAACAATTATGTGTTTGAGCATGAAGACCTGCAGAGGACTGTGTAAGACAACTCGAAGTAGCACCATTCTTGGAAAGTGTCATAGTCATAAACATTACAATATTGAATACAGACACATCACCTTTTAATCGCTATACTAGTCTATTTTTGCTGGATCATTACACAAATGATGAATTATGACATTTCATGATTTTGATTCAAATACAGTAAGTATGAGCATTTACTTTCTTTAAGCATTCATAACTTGTGAGATAAAATTGTCTCACTATTTGGCAAGTATTGCAGATGCCCTATTTTTCATGTTGATATAACTGCACATAAATGATTTATAATGCATTTGTAGATTAGTTATTAATCATTAACGAACCCCTTTATAAACCCTTTACAAAGGGAATGTTAATGCAAAGTGTTACCAAATATCTAAACATCTTGGCCATGCCCACTGACTTTGCATGTATGACGTATCGCATAGCACTGTGCTTAACATAGCGCTCTTCAAATAGCATAGCACTCTTAAAATAGGGCCCCTCATCTGTTTTTCATCTCACATTTGCTTTTTATGACACTATCAGTTAGATTTAGGTTTAGGGTTTAGGGTAGGGAGGTAGGTAGGTTTTGTTGATTTAAAACTCGATGAGCATTAACCTTGAAATCCTGATCTGTTTGGAGGAAAATAATAACAAATTGCCATTTTTTGTTTTTGTTTTTATTTTTTTTCTGAGATCAGGCTCATTTGCTTTCATGTATGGAAAAGAGCAGTTTAAATATCCTACTAAATAATAATAATAATAACTAATTTTGTGTTTCAAAGAAAAAAAATAACAATATATGTTTTGAGCAACATGAGGGTGAGTAATGATATAAGAATTAAAAATGTTTGGTTAACTTTCCCTTTAGTATGTGACAGTAGTTATATGTTCCCTTGTCAAAGAATACTCAAAATAACTTTGGTTTGACTACCAGGAGTGCCTTGCACAAAATGAACCCCACTTTGTCAAGTCAGCAGAGGGAAACCATGGTATTTCCCTGTATCTTTAATTGCTTTCCAAATATGCTATTGTCTATAGAGATTGTGCGGGGGTTTCGATTTTGAAATGTAAAGAAGATGGCAGCTCCAGTGATTGTGCGGGTGCAATTATCCCTATTGGTAACAAGGGACCTACCGGACCCATTCTGAAGAATGCATATCCCATTCGTCTGAAGTCAAAGTAGCAGCAGCTTTCAGCTATTAGACCACTCTTTTTCAGACCTGGATTAGACCTGGATCTTTGTTAGGCAATTTAGGCCATGACCTGACTCACTGAAAGCCTGGGAGGCTGAACTTCTGGCTAGCTCATTATGTCTGTGCAACATTTTACATTTCTTGTATTACTGTTTGAATTTGTACATGCTTAATTTTACAAAGGCTGTGTATTATGAGAAGCTGTGGATCATGGTAAAGAGAACAAAAAGAAAAGGTGATTTTCAATTCATATGCTTTGTTGTTTTGTTTTTTCTCCTTTGAATCCTGTGCATTTTGAGTTATTTTGAGTCTTTCATTTATCAGTGTCCCATTAAAAAGGCATACTTATTCTTTATTCTAATTCTTAAAGGTACGCTCAGCATTTTCATATGCATGTCGCCTTGGCCTTACACTGACACCTAGGGGCATGAATGCAGCACCATTCAATCTCAAATGTTTTTGGTTACCATTGACATTTTAGAAAATCACTATTCACAATCAGCCATGATTAATTTAATCCATGAGTGAAAGTGTCTCATAGCAAGGCAGTTATTGAGATTAAATGAGGAGTATTCGGCTCGCTATGTCCTCCTAACATAGCAACCCCCATGAGTGGATCCTCTCCATGTAGAATACAACAGTGTTTATAAGGTTACTGATATGAGCCTTCTCATGTGAGTGGTCATGATTTTATACATGGTTCAAAATTACTATAAATTTATTTTGGAGTAAAACATTTTTTATTGAGGACAAAATACTGAGTGCACCTTTAAATGTAGCCAATGATTTTGTATATGGAATGTGGACCACATTTATCCTTTTGAAACTGCTGTAAATTTTTGGCAGTAGTGGAAAATGGAAATTTTTGTTTAGTTTCGCAACCCTCCCTCACTCAAGACAAACGTTGTTTACAAGAAGGTCTATTAGATAGCTTACTAAATGTATTCCTCAGCAAATGCCAAAGAACCAGTTATGTATGGTACTCATTTAGCTTCTCCAACAAACAGAAGTGGACAAGTGGCCTCTAAGTCCATAATACCTCTTAAGAATGGTATTCCCATTCCCAAAACTGACCCACGTCATTTTTGCTTTTGTTGTCTGATACCAGTCTGGTATCATAATGCGATGAATGGGATGGATGACAAGAGGAATATGAGGTAAGAGTAGGAGTGGCACTCATAAGAGAGTGTTGGTGGGATAATGACAGAGGTTTACTGGAGCTAGTGTGGCAGAGTTAGAGTGTTCATTATCACTCTGTTAGTGATTTGATTGTCAGTTGTGGATAGCTTTATCAGTTTGGCTCCACTGAGGACTTTGTCTCAGCATTGTTTGGCTCTAAGCCGTCTAGGAATAGACTGAGAGCGAGGTTGCAAACTCACAACTGTGGGAACCAAAGGCAACTGGATAAAGTAGAGTCATTCACAATCAATAATAACTTATCATGCAACACAGTAAAAGAGAAATTTCCATTTGACTATAATCAGAACATGCACATGCAGTGGCCCCCATAAGTATTTAGACCCTTAAGCCCACACTTGAATATTATCAATGCATAAGATATACAGTATAAAAATATAAAAGAAAGTTTACTGGCAGCTTTTGCAAGCAAAACATTTGGCAAAAAGAAGTTGATAAACCAGTACAGTTCAAGTATTTTGACACTTGGTTACCAAACTTATAGTGGAACATACCCATTAATGTGATGAAATACAGCTGTGGTAGAGCACCATTGTGAAATTGAATGGATTTCATACCTCCACTTAAAATGACCATGGGATCAGTGTTAATTATAATTGCAAACATAGATAATAAAAGCAAAGTAAGTTTGGAGAAATGGTCTAGCACCTTTTGTTGAATTTTAAGTGTGGCTTAAGTGTCCAAATACTTCATACCCCCACTAAAAATGACCTTGGTATCAGTTTGTTAAAATAATTGCAAACATGGCTAAACACAGCAAGTCAGTCTTCGTAAAGGTCAAGCATAATTTCTTTGCAAATTACAATTAGCTTGATATTTTTATGTGTGGCTTACGTGTCCAAAAACGGTTAGGTCTCCATATATAGCACAATACTTTCTTAAAAAATGTCACATTCAATAGTGCCATTGATATTCTACAATAAACATTGCTGTAAATTACAAGTGGTAACATCTGAAGTCTCATTTTCAACATTAAGTGTGGATCATGTGGGCTATAGTATGATGGGTGTAGTCTCTCATTTGAGGAATAAAGGTCAAATTTCACATGACACATCACAGCAAGGCTCACAAAGAGGAGCCATCCTTTCTAGTTTCTGTCTGTCTGTCTGTCTGCCAGGAAAGAAAGAGGAGGAGGTTCAAGCACAGATTAGCTCTATCACCTGTCTCCTGACATATGTACTTGTCTATACACAAGCAAGGATTTACAGTTAGCCTTGGGCTACAAAGCAGTCAGCTAAACTAAGAATGGCAGAGAATAATAGGTACTTGGATGTGCAATGGACTCTCAATAGACGATTGATCTTATGGTTGCTTAAGGTAGTTTATTATTTTTCACTTTGTTCTTCATCCTTCTTATCATTCTGAATTTGAATATATTAACAGTAAAATTGAAATTCTAAATGATTGATTATTGAAGAACAAACAGTTTTCACCTTGGTGCTACATTTATCTTGGCTTTGAAAATGTATTTCTTATCAAATATAGTAGTTTAATGGGATAGTTCACCAAAAAAAAGAACATTCCCTAATCATTTACTCTCTCTCATACCATCCCAGATGTGTATGACATTCTTTCTTCAGCTGAACACAAACAAAGTTGTTCAGAAGATTATTTCAGCTCTGTAAATCCTCTGCAAGTGAATGGTGATCAGGCCTCTGAAGCTTCAAAAAGGAGGTAACGTCAGCATAAAAGTGATCCAGTTGGTTTTGGGTGAGAAAAGACCAAAATATAACTCCTTTTTCACTGCACATCTTTACAGCAGTCTCCTTGGTGATCATGATTTCAAGCTCAATAACACTCTCTAAAGTGCCATCTAGCGCTCTGTGCATGTGTCAAGCGCCAGGAAGTGTAATCAAGCTTAAATCATGATCATGCCTAGAGACTGCAATGACAAGAGGTAAAGTTATATTTTGGTCTGTACTTCTTACCCAAAATGAACTTGAACGCTTCAGAAGACATTGATTAAACCAATGGAGTCTTTTGGAAAACTTTCGTGCTGACTGTATCTCATTTTTAGAGCTTTTGGAGTTCTGGTCACTGTTCACTTGCATTATATGCACCTATAGAGCTGAAATATTCTTCTAAAAATCTTTGTTTGTGTTCATCAAAAAAAAAAGTTATACCCATCTGGGATGGCATGAGGGTGAGAAAATTATGAGATTATTTTTATTTTTGATTTTTTTGTGATCTATCCCTTTATAACATATTCCTGCTTTATCTAGCTGGCAGGCCCTAGTAAAATATGATTCAGTGTGTTATTGTGGCTAAACTAACAGTGCTTAATTTAGTTAATTTAGGAAGAAAAAAATAATCAGGTGTTGAACTGAACAAGTCCCTAAGCAAAGGATACCTCACATGAAGTAGCTGGAGTTTTTGATTGTTGAGGCCTATCAGTCTCTCCTTACCAGACCTCTGATAAGTCCATCCATCAGTCCACACATAAGTTATCTACCCATCTCTTCCCATTCAAACAGCAATAAAAAGCCCTGCACATTTTAAACAAATCACATATTCTTTTCAAGAGGCCGCTGACGTATAATCATCTGAACTGCCCATTGTGGACACTAGGGTCTAATTAGTTTTGCTGGCACAGGCCTGCTGAGAGAGGGTCAGAGAATAATTGGATTTGTTACTGAACTGTATATCGCTGGCGGGGATGGACAGGACCACCAAGGGTACTATTTACCACTGCTGGAAAAGCGCCCCAAAAATAGCTAAAAATAAGTTGATGGCATTTACAATACATTCACTGTACAGCATATTGGACAAATCATATTCTATAAGTGTTGCCACTTAAATCCTCACAGTCTTCTACCTACATTTTAATAAGGATTGCATTTATTTACTGTGCGCAAAGTGGTGTGGAAAAGATTGAAAACCCTTTGCCATTATCATTATCCAGATAATTTGTACTAAATTGTGGACTGACTTTCATCTAGTCATTGAAATGATTCAAGAAATAACTGAAAATATGTGTATTCTTAATGGCTTAACTGAATACGTTAAAATATGTAAACCTTTAGATTCCTAACTTGTTATGTCTTCTTGCAACAATGCCATTAAGCAAATTAATGATTGTGTAGATTTAACAAATGTAGAAATATTTAATTGTAGATTGCTTGCTCTCTTGTTCATGTTTTCCTAGTAGTAGACTGAAGAACACTGATCTCAAAAGATACTGTATCTGCAGTTGTACTTTATTTAACTTTGGGATTCTTTGAAACTTTCAGTAGTATACTATACGTACATTCAACTCTCAGAGTGGTTTAGTGGAACAACTTCCAGGAAGAGTAACAATGAGTGTGTTTACATGCACAGCAATATGATATGATAATTACCAAAAAGTAATCTTATTAAAAATAAAAGGCAAGGTAATATACCGGCATTTACGCATGATTTCAAATCATCACATCATTCTTTGCTTTTGATTTCAAACACTTGTGTACATTGAATAAGCCATTAAGATCAACAGTAAAGATGTTTAAATACAGCGCAAAATCAAAGTAATGGGCAACAATCTATATGTGTCTGGATGAGGGCTGGTATCGTTCAAAAATTTTTGATTTTGATACCGATACTGGTATCGAAAATATTGCATTGTGCGCTGTTGGCATCAAGCCTGGTGAAATGTAGCCACACTTTTGATCTTTCCACATCTTTTACATCTAGGGGGGTTGGGATGCATACACACTACAGCCTCACGTGTGAGCCGTGTCTCTGGGCGTAACCGGCTTAAACTAGTGTTTTTCCTTGATGCCTAAACACTGGCACTTTTAGATTTGGGCACATCTAGCATGCTATATGCTTATCACTGATGTTGACGAGATTAAACCCTTAGGAATCTAAATTTGGTACAGAACGACAAGACAATTTTTGATACTCGATTGTTTAGAGGCAATTCGGTCGGTGCCTAAAATGTATCGAAATCGATACCCAGCCCTAGTCATAAACCATTTATGACCTTACCCTGGAATGCTTTTTAAGCAGTGTACATGACCATACACATTGTTTGATTATTAAAGGTATAGTTCACCCAAAAATCATAATTATCTCACCATTTGCTCAACCTTATTTTTTCTCAAACTCATACATCTTTCTTTATTCTGCAGAATACAATCTAAGATAAGAACAATCCGTGTGCATAGCAGAAGGATGAGTAAATGACGAGAAAATTCTAATGTTTGGATTAACTATTCCTTCAAGCATAATAAGTGTAAGAACGTGCACGTAACACACTCAATTATTGGGAAACAAATAACACACAATTTATGTCCAATGCTGATACTTTTTTTTATTTATTTTCTGTAGAAGCTGTGCAACCTGTTGGACAAGAAGACACATTTGCTTCTATAAAATTAATAATCCAAAAATTAAAAAATTAAAAATAAAGGGTAACTATATTATTTAGAAACATATGTGAAAAGTAGTAATGGGTCTTCAACAAAAATTCACCCAAAATTGTTTTAAACATAATCTTTTTCAGCCAGATATCATGAAATTCACTGTGACAATGGCAACATTTTTGTAAACCAAAATTGCATGATTCCTTACACATCTCGTGATTCGTTAGAGTAAAATTTTTTTGATAGAATAACATAGTGGAGTGTGAGAAATAGAGCAAAAAATAAGTGTTAATAAAGTGCAGCACCTCTAGTGTTAATTCACTGTGAAACACCAGCATAACATAGAAAGCAGCACGTAATGGTCATTCCAAGTAATGTTGGAATATTTCAAAATCGGTGTCTTGAAGAACATAACCTCCGACATTTGAACAGACTTATGTATGCTGTTTCACAAGAATAGCCCCTCAAACTAATACCTAATTGCCATCCTATTAATTGTAGCACCTACCTAAAGTAACTAGGTAGAGTTACCAATTAGAGTTCATTATCTAATGGGTTTACATACAATGTGTTCAGCATAAATGCTTGACAACAGATGTTTAATACAACTGTGTGTAAAAATCCTGATCAGGCTGGCTAGTTTTGGAAGTATATAATATCATGGGTTGAAATGTGCTTGTCATCTGTTCTCAAAAGGCTTTACCTCAGTGCTTATCTCCCCTTCTCTCTGTCTTACTCAGACCCCTATGGACTTATCAGGGAGCCCTGAGGCACCCATAACTTAGGCCCTGTCCTGACGGTACAGCTCGGGCAGGCAGCTGACAGTGCAGACAGCATACAGCACAATCTTTCTCTCTCTCTCTCTCTCTCTCTCTCTCTCTCTCTTTCTCAGGGCTCTTTTTCTTTCACTCAGCCCCTCCGCTGCGCTTCTGAACTGTCAGCTTTGAGCTGATAAGACCTGATCGATGGCTAGCGCTATGGCTCCGCTGTGACCCAGCCCAGCAGAGAGTTCAGTGCTCAGACAGGGCAGAAGGCTAAAAGGCTCCAGCAAGTTAGAGGACCACAGATTGACCTCTGGAGTACACCACATATACAGTACACACGCCCTGTGTTTGTAAGTTAGCACTAGCCTTAGCACTTTGTGACATGCATTGAATTAACGCTGATAAGGATATTATCATCCTCCTCTATGAAGGATATGCCAAAATGTTTTGGCATATCCATGCCAAAAGTTTTGAACCATAGAAATATTTATCATTTTAAGGGTTTATAGAATAATGATAGAATACACGCACACACTGTATATATATGCCAAGATGCATGAAAGCTGTGATTGAAACTCAGGGTTATTCCACCAAATATTGATTTCTAAAAGTTAAATTATTCGAGGTCTGAATCACATATTAATTTACTTTTTTGTTATTTTGACCATTTGTCATTTTCTGCAAATAAAAGCTCTAAATGACAATATTATTATTTGGAATTTGGGAGAAATGTCATCTGTACTTTATAGAAGAAAAATTTTTTATTCAAACACATACCTATATATAGTAAATCCAGAGAAACTGATCATTTTGCAGTGGTCTCCTAATTTTTTCCAGAGCTGTATAGAGAACATAGATACAGAACCTCCAAGCTATTCTCAAAATTGGATGTGGAATCTTTTTTAATGGACTTTTAGAAGATTGCATTGCTCCTCTTTTTTCCTCCATTTGTCTTTGAAAGTTATATCTGTATGTGGTGAAATAAGGAACGAGATAGCACTGTCTTCAGTGTGTTTAGTGATACCTAGCTACCTATTTCTGGATCTAGCTCAGAATGCTCTTTTAAAATTTAGAAACATAATCAGTAAATTGCACTCTAATTATTGCTGTATTGTTTTCCATGGAAAAC